>NC_090802.1:51559374-51819374 GCF_036512215.1 Solanum lycopersicum | reverse complement strand
CAAGGGGTTTTCAAGATTTGGGATTCAATAGCTTCATCATGCTTATTTCATCACAATTATATAATCACATTCATGCAAGCATACAATTAAGCATATAGAAGACTTACAATACACCCAACACATATCATTCGCTATTAAGAGTTAACTACGAATAGTATAAAAACTATAACCTACCTCCACCGAAGATTAGAAATCAAGCAAGCAAGTTCCCAAAGCTTTGTTCTTCTTCTTGTTTCTCCTCTTTCTCGTTCGTTTCTCCCTCTCTTTCTGTTCTTTTCTTTTTCTTATTCAAACCCTCTCTCTTTTACCCTAATTAGCATATAATTAAGCATAAAAGATGGTGAATTAACCCATTAATTAATTCAAGGTTACCTCTTTTAACCCCCAAGTAATTAGACTTATTAACATTAACCTACTAACTTTATAATTAAAGCAGGAATAGTCCAAAACGCCCCTTAAATTACTTAACTGAAATCCGACCCAGCCTGGGATTACGCAGCCTGTGACGGGCCGTCGTGCCTGCGACGGTTCGTCCTGCTGCTCCGTCACAGAGTTCAGAGACTGAAATTCTCTGAAGAGTCTGTGACGGTCCGTCCTGCTATTCCGTTACGAAGTTCAGAGAGTCGATTTCAGTACCCATTTTTCAGAATTTCTAAGTGTTTTGAAACGAGACCCCTCGACGGTCCGACGTGCTCATGACGGTCCGTCGTGGGTTCCATCGTCTCAGCCTGTTTTACCAGAAATAAAATCTGCTGTTCAAAATGACTAAACAGGTCATTACAATAGATACCAATTTACCCATCGTTCGTCCCCGAACGATCACAAGAAGGAAAACAAGGGCGAAAAAGAGTACCTAAATCTGTAAACAGGTGTGGGTATCTTTCTCGCATATCAGCCTCTTTCTCCCAAGTGGCTTCTTCAATGGTCGATTCTTCCATTGAACTTTGATGGATGCAATCTCCCTTGATCTCAACTTGCGAATTTCTCTATCTAGAATAGCAAAAGGTTCCTCCTTATAAGACAAATTTTCATCAAGCAAAACTGAATCCCAACGGATAATGTAGTTTCCATCCCCATAGTATCTTTTCAACATAGATACATGAAACACTGGATGCACTCCGGACAGCCCTTGAGGCAAGGCTAACTCGTAATCCACCTCCCCAACTCGCTTAAGTACTTCAATTGGTCCAATATACCTTGGGCTTAGCTTACCTCTTTTACCAAACCGCATCACCCCCTTCCTGGGAGAAACCTTCAACAAGACTTGCTCACCCTCCATAAACTCCATGTCTCTAACCTTTCGATCCGCATATTCTTTCTGCCTGCTTTGAGCCGCTAAAAGCTTTTCTTGAATAGATTTCACTTTCTCCAATGAATGCCTCAAAAGGTCAGTACCCCAAGGTCTAACCTCAAATGCATCAAACCAACCAATGGGAGACCTACATCTTCTCCTATACAATGCTTCGAATGGAGCCATATCAATACTTGAGTGATAGTTATTGTTGTATGAGAACTCTGCTAAGGGTAAGAAGTTATCCCAATGACCTCCAAATTCTATCACACATGCACGAAGCATATCCTCCAACACTTGAATTGTTCCCTCAGACTGGCCATCGGTCTGAGGGTGAAATACAGTACTAAGGTCCAACCTAGTACCTAATTCAACATGCAACGTTCTCCAAAACTTAGAAGTAAACTGTGTACCTCTATCTGATATGATGGAGAGTGGAACTCCATGCAATCGAATGATTTCTGAGATATAGAGTTTGGCTAACTTCTCTGCGTTGTAAGTCACCTTGACCGGAATGAAATGAGCAGACTTAGTTAACCTATCAACGATTACCCAAATGGAGTCATACTTACTCATTGTCTTTGGAAGACCAACCACAAAGTCCATTGCAATCCTTTCCCACTTCCATTCGGGAATGGGCATTCTCTGAAGTGTTCCTCCGGGCCTCTGGTGTTCATACTTTACTTGCTGACAATTTGGACATTTGGCAACAAAATCAACAATGTCGCGCTTCATTCTACTCCACCAAAAGTGTTGCTTTAGGTCACGGTACATCTTGGTTGCACCAGGATGTATAGAATATCCGGAACTATGAGCCTCTGTAAGAATAGTGTGGATCAAATCATCAACACGGGGCACACATACCCTTCCCTTGATTCTCAAAACACCTTCCTCATCCATTATTGCTTCTTTAGCCTCTCCTCGCAACACCATATCCCGAATTCGACTTAGTTTCTTATCATCAAACTGTTTCCCCTTGATCTTGTCAAGAAAAGAAGATCTCGCCTCCACACTGGCCAAAAATCCTCCCTTATCATTTACTTCTAACCTCATAAGGTCGTTATCCAGAGTCTGAACCTCTCTAGCCAATGGACGTCTAGAAACTCGCAAGTGAGCTAGACTTCCCATCTCCCTACCTTTCTACTTAAGGCGTCTGCCACAACATTAGCCTTTCCCGGATGATACAAGATAGTGATATCGTAGTCCTTCAGTAGTTCCATCCACCTCCTCTGTCTCAAATTCAAATCTTTTTGAGTAAAGACATACTGTAGGCTTCGATGATCCGTGTATACTTCACACTTAACCCCATATAGATAGTGTCTCCATTGTTTTAAGGTAAACATTACCGCAGCCAATTCCAAATCATGGGTCGGATAGTTATGTTCGTGCACCTTTAATTGCCTTGAAGCATAAGCAATTACGTTCTTCTCTTGCATTAGCACTGCACCCAACCCCAAATAGGATGCATCACAATAGACAATGAAATTCTTACCTTCCACTGGCAAGGTAAGGATTGGTGCGGTAGTCAACAAAGTCTTGAGCTTCTGAAAGCTTTCTTCACACTCGTCCGACCATACAAATGGAACATTCTGTTAAGTCAAGTTCGTCAATTGGGAAGCAATGGAAGAGAATCCCTTGACAAATCAGCGGTAATAGCTCGCTAAACCAATAAAGTTCCTTATTTCTGACACATTAGTAGGTCTTACCCAATTCTTCACAGTCTCAATCTTAGAAGGATCTACCATCACCCCATCCTTCGAAACCACATGCCCCAAGAAGGACACTGCATCTAGCCAAAACTCGCACTTGGAGAATTTGGCATAAAACTTTTTCTTCCTCCACATTTCCAATACCATTCTCAAATGCTCTTCATGTTCCTTCTTGCTCTTTGAGTATACCAATATATCATCAATGAATACGATCACAAAGAGATCCAAATATGGCTTAAAAATCCCGTTCATCAATCTCATGAAAGCAGTAGGGGCATTCGTAATACCAAAAGACATTACTACAAATTCATAATGCCCATACCTACTTCGAAAAGCAGTCTTTGGCACATCTGTTGCCTGTATCTTCAATTGATGATAACCGGATCTCAAGTCAATCTTACAGAAGACACAAGCACCTTGTAACTGATCGAACAAATCATCAATGCGAGGAAGAGTATACTTGTTCTTAACCGTTACCTTATTTAGTTGTCTGTAGTCTATGCACATTCGAAAGCTCCCATCCTTTTTCTTTACAAATAATACCGGAGCACCCCAAGGAGATGCACTTGGTCTAATAAAGCCTTTGCTTAGCAACTCTTGAAGTTGTGCCTTTAATTCTCTTAACTCCGCGGGAGCCATTCTATAAGGGGGTATAGAAATGGGGCGAGTACCCGGTTCAAGATCGATGCAGAAGTCAATATCTCTATCCGGTGGCATGCCAGGAAGGTCTGCGGGAAACACATCTAAAAACTCACGAACTATCGAGACCAACTCAATTGGAGGTACCTAGGTAGTATCATCCCTGAGATGTGCCAAGAACGCTAAACAACCCTTACTAACCATTTTCTTAGCACGAAGAAAGGAGATGATACGAACCGGATTAGAAGTGTAGTCACCCCCCCCACACTAACGGATCTGTCCCAGGCTTGGCTAACGTCACCGTTTTAGCATTACAATCCAAGATTGCAAAAATTTGGAGAAAGCCAAGTCATACCCAGAATTACATCAAAGTCAACCATTTCTAAGATAACCAATTCTACATGAGTATTGCTCCCCATAAAAGTTATAAGACAAGACCTATACACCTTTTCAACTATCACAGACTCACCCACCGGAGTAGAAACACGAATAGGCATGTCAAGCAATTCACAATGTAAATTAAGACCATTAGCAAATGCGGAATATACATATGAAAATGTAGATCCAGAGTCAAATAATACAGAAGCCATACAATCACAAACCAAAAGATTACCTGTGATAACAGCATCTGATGTCTCTACTTCTGACCGCCCAGGTAAAGCGTAACAATGGGCCCTATCACCTGTCTGCCCGTTGCCCCTACCATGTGGTGCGGTAGTGGCTCTAGTTTGCCCGTCACCCCGGCCATTTTGGTGACCACCATTACCTCGGCCACCACGTCCCCCAGAATAACGGCCTCTGCCATGACCACCTCTACCTCTAGCTATTGGGGGTCTATAACTCTGGTTTGGACAATTCCTCCTAATATGTCCAGTCTCCCCGCATCCATAACACTCTCTGGAGTCAAAGGTCTCTCAGAGAAGTGTTGACCGGTCTGAGGTAGACCTCCAACTGCAGTCTGTAGTGAAAACTGAATTGGTCGGACTGAGTAACCTCCTGAACCTTGTCCTCTAGAGTAAGAACCATTAAACTCACCTCCCTTCCGAAACCTTTTTGATGTCGATGCAATGGTGAATTCATTGGGCTTCACTCCTTCCACCTCTATCACAAAGTCTACCACTTCTTGAAAGGATTTTGCAGTAGCCGCTACTGTAAGGCTGAAATCCGCAATTCTGATCTCAACCCCTTCACAAAGCGGCGAATCCGCTCTTGTGGACTGAAACAAAGTTGGGTGGCATACCTGGATAATGCACGAAACTTAGCCTCATATGCAGTAACCGACATCCTACCTTGCTTTAGGCTCAAGAACTCATCTCTTTTCCTTTCCCTCAAAGTCCGGGGAATACACTTCTCCATAAACAAGCTAGAGAATGATGCCCACGTCATAGGTGGCGCCTCTGTTGGTTGACACTCAACATGTGACCGCCACCGCATTTTGGCGTTCCCTTGAAACTGATAAGTTACAAACTCCACACCAAACCGTTCTATTATACCCATCTTGTGTAGTGCTCGTGACAGTCAACCAAAAAATCATAAGCATCCTCCGATTCAGCACCCTTGAAGACTGGAGGTTTCAATTTCAAGAACTTACTGAAAAGTTCATGCTGATCATTTGTCATTACAGGCCCTGTAGTAAGACGAGGAAATGTGCCTATTTCCAATGAGGCATCCATGCGGAGAGCCACAGTAGTCGCTTGTTGTACCTTCGGAGCCTGAGGTGCTGGTGCAGAAAACACTGGAGGCGCTTGGCCTTGATCAGATAACCCGCTAAGATAAGCAAGAACCTGATTGATCATCTCTGGGGTATGTTGGGGTGGTAATTCCTCATTCTGTACTTGTTCATTTTCCCCATCCTCCCCTTCTCTTACTACTTCTTCAGTCGGTGGAGGAGTCACCGCCCTAGTATCAAATGGGCTAGGTGCTCGTTCCCTTTCTCTAGAGGACGTCCTCCCACAACCTCTACCACGGCCTCTTGTCGCTACTCTTCCTCGAGCTACAGCCCTAGTGGCTGGCTCAGACGCTTCTTGTCTTGCCGATGTTGATGTTGGCGCAATTGTTGCTCTAGTTCTAACCATCTGCGAAATAGAGTGAAGATGGTCAGATACCAATTTGTATCACCTAGATACCAATTGGACCCAAGTAATAGCACGAAAGAAAGAAAGAAAGAATGGAATTTTCCTAAAGTCTTATAGCCTCTCAAAGAAAAGTAAAGGTGTCCCACTACCGTTCCTTAAGACTCTACTAGACTTGTTCTTGTGTGATGAGACCAACGAACCTAATTCTCTGATACCAAGTTTGTCACGACCCAAATCGGGCCGCGACTGACACCCACACTTACCCTCCTATGTGAGCGAACCAACCAACCTAAACCTTAACATTTCAATATGATATCAACAGAAAGTAATGCGGAAGACTTAAACTCATTAACAAAATCAATAACTTCTAAAAACTCAACAACTATTATTATCCCCCAAAATCTGGAAGTCATCATCACAAGAAAATCTACTTCAAATTACTAAATCTAAGAGTATCTAGAAGCTAAAATACACAAAAAGCTAGTCCATGCCGGAACTTCAAAGCATCAAGACATGAAGAGGAAGATACAGTCCAAGCTAGAAGCATTAGCTCACCCTGAAATCCGGAGTAATGAAGATTGGCTAGAGTTGCGGTTGAGTTGAAGACGACGACACATTTGCTGCACTCCACACATAATCAAAAAGAAAACATACAAGTAGGGGTCAATAAAAAACACGGGTACTGAGTAGATATCATCGGCCAACTCAAAATAGAAAACAGTATATATCAGATAATATCATAAATCAACTACAATACTCAATCTGTAGCAACACCATGTACAAGAATCTTTGATAAATAACGTCAAGTACATTCATGAGGACTCAAGCCTCCATATCACATCATTTGGGAATTAGTTCATTAGATTGAGTATATTAACATCTTTCAAGATTCATCAACTTTATTCTTGTGTCGGTACGTGACACTCCGCTCCCTTACTACTATGTGTTGGAACGTGACACTCCGATCCCCTAGTTCTACGTGTCGGTTCATGACACCCGATCCCCTAATTCTATATGTCGGTTTGTGACACCCGATCCCCTAATTCTATGTGTCGGTTTGTGACACCCGATCCCCTAATTCTACGTGTTGATTCGTGACACCCGATCCCCTAATTCTATGTATCAGTTCATGACACCCGATCCCCTAATTCTACGTGTCGGTTCGTGACACCCGATCCCCTAATTCTACGTGTCGGTTCGTGACACCCGATCCCCTAATTCTACATGTCGGTTCGTGACACCCGATCACCTAATTTCATTCCATTAGTTCCTCAAGCCTTCTTTTATACCAAGGCATCATCAATCTCATTACTTTAGCTCATCAAGCCTTATTTTATACCAAGGCATCATCAATCTTATTACTTTAGTTCATCAAGCCTTCTTTTATACCAAGGCATCATCGTTAACAAGGGGTTTTCAAGATTTGGGATTCAATAGCTTCATCATGCTTATTTAATCACAATTATATAATCACATTCATGCAAGCACACAATTAAACATATAGAAGACTTACAATACACCCAACACATATCATTCGCTATTAAAAGTTAACTATGAATAGTATAAAAACCATAACCTACCTCCACCGAAGATTAGAAATCAAGCAAGCAAGTTCCCAAATCTTTGTTCTTCTTCTCGTTTCTCCCCTTTCTCGTTCGTTTCTCCCTCTCTTTCTGTTCTTTTCTTTTTCTTATTCAAACCCTCTCTCTTTTATCCTAATTAGCATATAATTAAGTATAAAAGATGGTGAATTAACCCATTAATTAATTCAAGGTTACCTCTGTTAACCCCCAAGTAATTAGACTTATTAACATTAACCCACTAACTTTATAATTAAAGCAGGAATAGTCCAAAACGCCCCTTAAATTACTTAACTGAAATCTAACCCAGCCTGGGATTACGCAGCCTGTGAAGGGCCGTCGTGCGTGCGACAGTTCTTCCTGCTGCTCCGTCACAGAGTTCAGAGACTGAAATTCTCTGAAGAGTCTGTGACGGTCCGTCACGCCTGTGACGGTCCGTCCTGCTATTCCGGTACAAAGTTCAGAGAGTCGATTTCAGTACCCATTTTTCAGAATTTCTAAGTGTTTTGAAATGAGACCCCTCGACGGTCCGTCGTGCTCATGACGGTCCGTCGTGGGTTCCGTCGTCTCAGCGTGTTTTTCTAGAAATAAAATATGCTGCTCAAAATGACTAAACAGGTCGTTACATAATAACATTTTCGTAAATTGTGAACAGCAATGTATATGATTAATTAGTAAAAATTAACCATAATTTTAATCATATAGTAAAAAAATAGGTTTTAAAATACATATTTAATCAAAAAACAATTCGGAAAGGCTTATAGATTAGTCAAAATTGGGTTTCAACAAATGTCTCTCGTTACTCGATAATGAATGATGATTTTGGTGGGAAAATGTCACGCCCCGAACCTACATCCTGGGTGAAACTGGCAGTCGGAAACCATTGCTAGCCCCCGAACGAACCTTTGGCCTGACTTACTTTCTCATCTGAAGACTAAAAATTAGGAAAGATTTCAAGTGCTAAACAACTTATCTTCCTCAAAATGAACTTATAATATTTTAAAAATAAACATTTAATTTAGCCAGAGTAACATTTTAAATATGAACATAAGCCAATAACAAAATAATAATGAATGAACTTACATCTGATTGACTATCTATAAAGCCTCTAAAACTGAGATGGATGTTGGGTCAAACCCCACAACATCCTAATGAACTACAATACATACTTAAAGCAATAAAAATGGATCCTCTAGAAAGAAAGAAGGCTCACTAACAGACTCTGAACTACTCAATATATCACTGGTGCGTTGGATGTCGTGTCATGCCTCAAGACTACACCTTGGACGCAAGTGGCACTCAAAGACCATTGTTGGCTTAGAGAGGACCCTTGGCATGACTTACTTACCCAACGGAAGACTTAAACACAAGAGAAATAACTCAACGAATAACTAAAAGAAATTTACTTAGCCAAATTGGCAACTCAAGTCTTAATAGTTTACAAGTGAAATGAAAAGACTAACCAGATAATATTATCTGCCTATGAAGCCTTTAAACATAGAGGGATGTTGGGTCAGGACCTCGGATCATCCTAACAAGTAAAAACTAAAAACAATAAATGAGTGATAATGATGTCCTTTGGAATATAAGGAGGCTAAACAACTGGCTCTGAGTTGCTCACAGGATCAACGGTATTGCCGGATGCTGATCCTAGTTACCTGTGTATGCATCATAAGACGATGCAGTCCAACTGACATCACTATATTGAATGTACGAGTATGCGAATTGAAATGCTAAAACAACCTAAGCTTGAAAGGAGTAAGAAGGAACACTTATCTTAGTTTTGCCCAACTCATGAATAACTTAACACAATATAACACACACACACACACACACACATATATATATAAAGATTGTAAAATAGTGGAAAAACATAGTTTGTTAAAGAAAATGTAATAACAAACTCAAATTTACTTTTAAGATAAAGTAATATATTTTCTGTGGAAGATTTTCTAACCAACAACCATCACTATGAGCCAAATGGTGATACAACGTCTTGCCCACACTGTTAGAATTGTCCTATACTTTTCTGTCGCTTAGAACTACGACCATGAGCACTCTGTCCAAAAGACATAACTATGAATTCATAATGACCATACCAAATTCTGAAGGTTGTCTTTGGAATGTCACTATCTCTGACCTGGAGCAGATGATAACTTGATCTGAGGTTTATCCTTGAGTGAAGTTGGTCACACAAGTCATCAATCCTGGGGATATGGTACTTATGATTTATTATGACCTTTTTCAACTTCTTATAGTCAATGCACATTCTGAGAGAATCATTTTTCTTCTTTACAAACAACACTAGTGCAACCCATGAAAAAATACTAGGTCTGATGAAGCTCTCATCTAGAAGGTATTTAAACTACTCTTTCAATTCCTTAAGCTCAACTGGAACCATTCTGCAAGGAGAAATAGAAATAGGTTAGGTGTCTGGAAGAAGATCAATTCCAAAGTCGATTTCCCTTTTGAAGGAACTCTAGGAATATCTTTTGGAAATATTTCTAGGAATTCATTAACTACGAACACTGACTCAAAAGTAGGGGTTTTGGAGCTTGAATCCTTAAGCCAAACTAGATAGTAGATATAACCTTTAAGATCATCTTTCTAGCCTTAAGGTAAGAAATGAATCGACCCTTGGGCGTTAATCTACTACCCTTCTATTCTAAGATTGGTTCATCTGGAAACTGAAAAGAACAATCCCGGTTCTACCTTTGACTAAGGCATAACATGAATGTAACCAATCAATGCCTAGAAAGACATCGAAGTCTACCATTCTAACTCTACAAGATTTGTTGATGTTACTTTTTGAGAGACTCTGATAGGGAAATTTTTGTATAAAAAGGTCACCAACTGGAGTAGAGACTGAGAAAGGTTTTGAAAGGGTTTCTGGACTAACATCACACTTAATTACTATAAAAAGGGTAACAAAGGAAAGAATATCCCTTATATCTAACAAAGCATAAGCATCAATATTAAAGACTCGTGACTTACAAATGACTACATCATAAGAATCTTTGTGATCCTGGTGAGGTTGAAGAGAAAAATTCCTATTCTGTCAATGTCCTCCACATGTATTAGTTGAGTTGCATTGTTGAATCAGCCGACCTACTGGTGCTGATGAAGTTGTAGACTTGGATATACCATTATTTCCTCCTTGACCCTGTTGACAAAGACAGTTCTTCAACCTATGACTAGATTTACCACACTCAAAACAGTTTTCCTTTCATGCAAGGTGCTCGCCCGGATGGTTCTTATCATACTTAGGACAAATTGGGTAGGTTTTGGTACCTAAAACACTTCCCTATAACTTAGAGACCGATTCCATGCCTTTCATATCTTGTCTAAACTTAGATGACAGAATACTAGTTGATAAAGGTGCTGGAGTATAAAATTCTTGCTAACCCTGCGAGCTATTTCCACCACCCAATTTTCTGTGGAGAATACTCAAAGATTCCAGTCCTAGCCTTCTTATTCTTCTTATCATGTTCCTTAAGCTTATCACCCTCAACATGCTGACCAAGAGTCATGAGCCTAGAGATTGTCATATTTTCCAGGAATATATCATTTATACGCTCTGTCTTTACCAAGTCTGACAGTCCATATAGAAACTTATTCATCTCAGCCCTAAAATCAACAACCATGTGAAGAGCATACCTGGATATTTGGGTAAACTTGAAATCATACTCTAGAACTGTCATTCTACTTTGTCTTAAGTTCATGAATTGTTGAGCTTTACCCTCCATTAGCTCTCTTGGGAAAAACATGTCCAGAAAGTTCTCACTAAAAGCAATCCCAAGTAATAAGATCTGCATAGGTTCCTCTAATCTCCTTCCATTGAGTATACCAAATATCAGTCACATCCTTGAGTTTGTAAGATGCCTACTCAACCCGACCATTCCAGTTACATTCATCACTTCAAAGATCTTCTTGACCTCATCAATGAATTTTGAGGGATCCTCACAAATCTGCGATCCTAAGAAATCTAGTGGATTCATCCTAACAAAATTTTGCACTCTAGTTGCAGCTAGCCTAAGATTAGTATTTTCATAAACTTGAACCCACTGATTATTCTGGTTGGCCACACTCTGAGACAACCTCTGAGTGACTTTCTAGAAATATTAATGCTGCTACTGATTCAACTCCTAATAATTAGTAATAGAATTAAGAGTTCCATTGAAGGTCAAGATGTCAGGATTCAATCTTGATCTCTCGATTGAGGTGCAACAGAAAATGGTAAGTCGTTTGATAAAATGATTGATTGATATTTAAGAAACCTCCTTTGTAATAGAAAATATATTTAGGATCAAGGAAGATTTTGATATGTGAAAAATAAGAGAACATATGTAAGAAACTTTTTCCACCAACATGTTCCTCCCAATCAAAGTCTAATAGGATTATGAAACAGTTCGTATTTGAGAGAATTTTGATTGAAGATTTTGAGTTTTACAAATACGAAGAATTTGTTGAATAACCTTATCTTTAGGATTAAATTTACTAGTATTAAAGTTTATTTGTTTAGTTGATTATAGAGTTTTAACCTAGGATGATAACGAGTACAATAATAGGCATTTCGAATGTATAACCCATAATTCTCTCCATATTATTACTTGTGCTCCACACCAAGAATGTTCAACTCTAGGTTTCCCCTATCTCTCGTTTACGTTCTCAAAATTCTCTAGAAAAAACTCAAACAATGCCAATTCTATTGGACCAATTCTCATCACCGATGGAAAAGAAACAGTTTTAGGTACATTGTCTTTGTATCTGTAATTAAATAGAATTTTTTAAAAAGAACCGAGTTTGGGCAAATTGGGGATAGAAAAACGAAGACGAAATTCAGTGGGGTAAATCTGGGCACTGGCTCCGTGTCACAGACCTGCTTCCCAGATTTGGGAAAAACCATTCTCATCACAGAGCAGTCACAGACAATTTTGCCTCAAAAAGTATTCTCGCGACCAAAATTTAAATATATCTTTGCATCGCATACTTTCCCTCAGACACTGAAATTTTAATCTTTTCTCATGTTTAACTATCTAAAAACACTGCTAAACATCATGAGATCTTTCCCTTCACAAATAAAGATCCTTTAATCCATAATTCAATTCAAGGAAAGTTAAGAGTCAAGTTTTGAAGTCAAGAAGCAAGTCAAAAGATGTTCATTAAAGCTTTTTTAAAGTCTTTTACAAATGTTTTAACTTTGTTCTAGAACTTAAGTTTTATGTTATGCAAAGAGTAAAGCGTTGAGTTCATTTCTCCAAAAGTTATAAGAGAACTAAGTATTCCCAGGAGTTTAAAAGTGTTTTCACATTTAAACAAGAAAGATTGATTCCAAGGGATATTTTAAGCTAAGTTTTGAGTAATTATCTTAAAGAATAGAAAAAAAAATTTAAAAATATATGAGCTAAGTATATTTTGGGAGTAGCATTGAGCACCGATATGGGGATGCGAATTCATATTAACTCAAGTCTCCAAGAATTATGTAATCATCATGGGTAGTAAAGGATCAGACTTTTTAGATGACTCCTTAAGATTCTTTTAGCATAGACTAGTGGATCCAATTAGTTAAGGCATC
Source organism: Solanum lycopersicum (assembly GCF_036512215.1). Lineage (NCBI taxonomy): Eukaryota > Viridiplantae > Streptophyta > Magnoliopsida > Solanales > Solanaceae > Solanum > Solanum lycopersicum. Next base: position 51,806,505 of record NC_090802.1, on the reverse strand, counting down.
CTATATGACAGTAAAATATAGGAAAATTCAGAGAACGTGAGCAAGACGATGTATTACCACTTAGGCTCATAGTAGTGGTTGTAGAGTAGAGAATCTCTCACAGATACCATATTACTTTAATATATAAGTAAAGTATAGTTTGTTATTGCATATGTTTAACAATTGACTTTTTATTTATTGTTCTAAATTCTTTGTTTAAATTGACTATTATTGTTATTTGACTCTCATTTTGATTTGAGTTATTCATGAGTTGAGTAAGGACAAAGTAAGTGTTCCTTTCAGTTCCTTTTTAATCTTACTTTGTGCTTAGCATTCCGAATTGCATACTTGTACATTTAATGTACTGATGTCAGTTGACCTATAGACACAAGTAATTAGGATCAACCTTCAGCGCGTCGTTGATCAAGTTAAACACTCGAAGTAAATTGGTAAGTCTCTTTGCATTTCAGAGGACTCTTTTATCATTTGCTTTTCTAATTTTTAGTTGTTAGGATGACCGGGGGTCCTGTCCCAGCATCTCTCTTTGCTTTAGAGGATTCATAAACTGTTAGTAGTTTAGTTGTCTTTACATTTTCATTTCATATGTTAAGACTTAGGTTGCCACTTGGGCCAAGTTAAATGTTGACATTTAAACATTATAAGTTATTTTCTTTAACAATTAAGTGATTATTTTCTTTAACAATAAAGTAAGTAAATTTTATCATTGTAACAATGCTTAAATTATTCTTCTTAATAAGTAAGCCATGACAAGGGTTCGCTTGATGCTAGTAATGGTTTCCAAGTTCCACCCTCATCCGGGGTGTAGGCTCGTGGTGTGAAAAACTTTGTATCCGAGCATAGAGTTCAACAGTCCTAGGGAGTCTATGGATATGTGTCTGTAGATTCTTAGTTATCGGTGTAAAGCGTGTAACATCTATAATTAGGAGGCTGCAACAGTTATGAAAATTTCTCACTTTTTTCACACTCATTTCATGCGTTAAGAGTTTGATACTTGAAAATTTTCTTCTAATTCGTGCTTACGCGTGTTTCAAAGAGCTGTCAGAGGGCTTCCTGCTAGACATAATATTGAGGAGCAACACCCAATGCACCCGAAGTGCAACCATAAGGAGAGGTTACCGATGTTGAGTTACGTCAGGCTATCGAGATATTGAGTCAAGCTATGACTAACCTGTTTCGACAACATATAGGAGCTAAAAAAAGTGATTGATACTTTCACGATTCGATATCTCTTGAGGATAAATCCTCTATGTTTCATAGATTCAAACACTGTTGAGGATCTAGAGAATTTTGTTGAGCATCTGAAGAAGGTATTTGAGGTTATGCATACTGTCGATACTATCTACATACAAACTAAATAATGTTTCTAGGACTTGGTTTGACCAGTGGAAAGAAGGTAGAGCTGAGGATGCACCACTTGTGATTTGGGCTTGTTTTGAGTAAGCCTCTTTGGGGCGTTCTTTCCCCCCAAAAGGTACGAAAACTTCTTACCCTAAAGTAGGATTCCTTGAATGATCATGAGTATGGGTACGACAATTTCTTACCCTTAAGCAGGATTCCTTGAGTGTTCATGAGTATGGGTTAAAGTTCACCCACCTATCTCTCTATGCTCTGGAGATGGTTGCGAATATATAGAGTAGAATTAGTATGTTTTTTAATGGATTATCCATTCTATCAAGAAATAAGAGTAGGGCAATGATGTTAATTGGGGATACGGATACATCAATGTTGATGGTTTATGTGCAGTAGGTTGAAGAAGAGAAGTAAGGGATAGGGAAGAATCCAGAAATAAGAAAGCTAAGACATGAAATGAGTCCAGGCAAGAGCAAAAGTAATGTGAATCTTCGTCCTTTCAGGAAAAAGGGACCTGCAGCATAATCTAATAGTGCACCTGCACCCACAAGAAACAAGAGCATAATGGTCTTAATTCCCAACACTTCAGAGCTAACATGTGCAGTCTCAAGGTAGTCTGGCATAGAGAGGTAACTAGGCTCATGTATGTGCTAGGTGTGGTATAACCCACCTAAGTAAGTGTCATGATGGATGGTAAAGTTGTTTCAAGTGTACAAAAGAGGGTCATCTAATGAGAGAGTATCCCAAGAACTAGAAAGGTAGTGGGAATAAGGCAATAGAGTCCAATCTTTATCAGTTGCTCTACCAAACAGGATTGGACCTGGAAGAGCTACTTCTGGTACTAACAGAGGAGGAAACCGCCTTTATACAATCACTAGTCATCACATGAAAGAGATATTTTCGTATGTTGTCACTAATATGATCAAAGCTTTTATTTTTGATGTTTATGATTTACTATACCCAAGATCAAGTTTATATTTTGTAACTCCTTATTTTGCAAATAAGTTTGATGTTATTCCTAAGGAACTCTATGAACCCTTTTGTGTTTCCACACCTATTGAGAAGTATATTCTATCTAATCAAGTATATTGTGATTGTGGCATTTCCATCAATCACAAAAACACCATAGCTGAGTTAATTGAGTTAGACATGGTAGATTTTGATATCATTCTAGGTATGGATTGACTTTATGCCTATTATGCCTCAATAGATTGTAGAACTCAAGTTGTCAAGTTCCAAATTCCTAATGAGCTAGTCTTAGAGTAAAAAAAATAGTTCAGTTGTGTCTAAGGGTTGTTTGTATCTCATACCTTAAGGAAAGAAAGTTAGTTTCTAAGAGGCGTTTCTATCACTTCATCAGATTTAATGACTCTAGTGTTGAGATACCTCTTATTCATTCAATTCCAGTAGTAAAAGAGTTTCCAACAGTCTTTTCAAATGCTCTACCGGGAGCCCCTCCATGTATTCTTCCATACACTCATCATATATATATTCCGTCATCTAGAATGACACTAGAAGAGTTCAAAAAGCTTCAAAACAGTTGAAAGATCTCCTTGATAAGGGCTTTATTTGACCAAGTGTATCACCTTGGGGCACTTCGGTCTTATTTGTAAAAAAGAAATATGGTTCCATTAGGATGTATATAGATTACCGTCAATTGAGCAAGGTTACCATCAAGAATAAGTATTATCTTCCGAGGATTGATGGTCTTTTCAATCAGTTTTAGGGTGCTTCATGTTTTTCTAAGATTGACCTTAGATCTAGCTGTGATCAGTTGAAAATAAAGGAGTGTGATATTCTAAAGACAACATTTAGGACCCTTTATGGTCATTATGAGTTTCTAGTCATGTTGTTAAATTTAACTAATACACCGAAACGTTTATGGACCTTATGAATATAGTTTTCAATTCTTATTTAGATATGTTTGTTATCATCTTGATTGATAACATAGTAGTATATTCAAGGAATGAAGAAGATCATGCTAGCCATCTTAAAATAATTCTTTAGACTTTGAAAGATAAGGAGTTATATGCTAAGTTCTCTAAATATGAGTTTTGGTTTGAGTCTGTGGCGTTCTTGGGAAACATAGTTTCTGGTGATGCAATTAGAGTTGATATCCAAAAGATTGAGGTAGTATAGAGTTGTCCTAGACCCACATCTCCAACTGATATTTGGAAATTCTTGGGTTTGACTGTCTATTGTAGAAGGTTGGTAGAGGGGTTTTCGTGTATTTCGTCTCTTTTGACCAAGTTAACTCAGAAAACTATGACGTTTCAATGGTCTAAAGCTTATAAGAAAAGCTTTTAGAAGTTGAAAAAGAGTTTGACCTTAGTTTTGACCTTATCTGAAGGTACTCAAGGTTTTTGTGGTGTATTGTGATACATCTATAGTTGGTTTGGGTTGTGTGTTAATGTAGAATGGTAAGGTTATAGATTTTGCCTCTAGATAGTTGAAAGGTCATGAGAAGAATTACCCAACCCATGACTTAGGCTGCTGTAGTATTTGGTTTGAAGATATGCTGACATTATTTGTATAGTTTTCATCATGTTGATCTATTCACCGACTACAAAATCCTTTAGTATGTGTTCACTCAGAAAGGGCATAATCTCAGACAAAGGAGATGGTTAGAATTACATAAGGATTATGACATGAATATTCTTTATCACCCAAGTAAGACTAATGTTGATGTTGATGCTTTAAGCAAGTTGTCTATGGGTAGTACCGCCATGTTGAGGAAGAAAAGAGAGAGTTAGTGAAAGATGTACATAAAATTGCACGCTTAGGAGTCTGACTAATGGATTCCACATAAGTAGGAGGAGTGGTGATGAATGGGGTTGAATCATCATCAGTGACAGAAGTGAAACAGAAGCAAGACTAAGACCCAATTTTTCTTGAATTGAAGTCAAATGTTCATGAGCAAAATGTATTAGTTTTTTAACAAAGGGGATATGTCGTATTGAGATATTAAGGAAGATTGTGTGTTCCATTGGTGGATGGAATCCAAGAGAGGATCATAAGGGAAGCTCATAGCTCCAGATATTCCATTCATCCATGTTTTACAAAGATTTATCATGACTTGAGAGAGATGTATTGGTGGAATAGTATGAAGAAATGGCATTGTAGAATTTGTTACGAAGTGTCCAAATTGCCAACAAGTTAAAGTATAACATCAAAGACCCAATGGTTTGTCTTAGAATATAGAACATCCGGAATGAAAGTGAGAGATAATTAATATGGACTTTATCATAGGGTTGCCAAGGTCTCGGAGGAAACATGATTCTATTTGGGTGATTGTCAACAAAATGATAAAGTCATCCCACTTTTTACTAGTAAGGACTAACCATTCAGCAGAAGATTATGCTAAGTTATATCTTCAAGGGGTGGTAGGACTTCATGGGGTTCCATTCTCCATTATTTCAGATAGAGGTGAACAATTTCTTGCATAATTTTGGAAGTCATTCAAAAAATGTTTGGGTTCAAAGGTGAACTTAAGTACTGCATTTCATCCTCAAACTGGTTAGAAAGCATAATACACTATTTAGAACTTAGAGGATATGTTGAGGCCTTGTGTGATAAATTTCAAAAGTAATTGGGTGATCACATCCCTTTCATCGAGTTCACTCACAATAACAGTTACCACTTTAGCATCCAAATGGCTCCTTATGAAAATTTTTATGGGAGATGGTGTAGATCTCCTATTGGATGTTTTGAAGTTAGTGAAGCTGGATTTATAGGACCAGAAATAGTTCATCAAACTATGGAGAAGGTGAAAATGATTCAAGAGAGGTTGAAAATGGTGCAGAGTCATCAAAAACTTATACTGACGTAATGTCAAAGGAGTTAGAGTTTGAAGAAGATGAATAGGTTTACTTGAAAGCCTCACTCATTAAGGATGTTATGAGATTTGGTAATGAGGGGAAGCTTAGTCCCCGATGTATTGTACCTTATCAAATAGCCAAAAGGATTAGCAAAGTAGCTTATGAATTGGAGATACGACAAGAGTTAGAAGTGTTTCATCTGATATTTCACATCTCCATGTTGAGGAAGTGCATAAGATTTCCTTCATTAATCATACCAACTGGAGATATTGGGATCAATGATAGCTTATCTTATGAAAAGATTCTTGTCTGGATTTCGGATCGTCAAGTTTGCAAGTTAAGGACCAAGGAACTAGCATCAATCAAAGTCCTTTAGAGGGACTAATTCATTGAAGAAGATACTTGAAACGTTGTGGAGGATATGAAGAAGAGATATCGACACCTCTTCGAATCTGGAGAAATTTGAGACCAAGGTTCTAATTCTCTTCTTAGTACTCTTTAATTTATGAGCTCGCATGTAGTGTTTTCATTGCTTACTAGTTCTTGAGTTAACGTTGGATGTTACACCCTTAGACTAGTAAGAGTAATATCATTCAAGGACGAATGTTCCCAAAGAGAAGATATTTTAACATCTCACAAACTCAAAAAAACTAATAAAAAGCTAAGAACTTGAAATGGTCATTTTTGGAAGAAACAAAAAATCAGGAAATTTTGTTAATTTAGGAAAAGTTGAGTTTTTGTTCAGCTTCAAATGATCATAACTCCTAGAGCAGGATAGTTTAGGTGTACTTCCAGATACGGTAGGAAATCTCTTGGCATAATCTTTCTGATGTCGCCGACTTTGCGCAATTCTGGATTCGTATCGATGAGATATACCCATTTGAAGTTGGGATGTTTAAATAAGGAAATGTTCAAATTCATATTTTATATGGTGTTTTGGTCTTTTCCTTTCCCTATTATTTTAATTCATTTTTAGTGAATTAATTAAGGGTCAAAACTAAATTGGTTCAGTTTGCACAATTGGAAATTAACGCTAGGGTTCTAGAGAGAAGAACGCAAGAGAAAGGAGAAGAGAAAAAGCAAGATTCTTCATTTGGTAAGGAATCGATTGCGGATTTTTTCAAAGATATGATCCTATAAGTTATGTAGGGATTTCATAATGTTTGGTTCGTTCACCTATGTTACAAACATGTTTATTTCAACGTGAATTCGTTCAAAAAGAGTTTGAAAGTTTATATGTTCTTGATATGTATCCTTGAATTTGATATTGTTCTTGAGTTGGGCTGAAATTGAGAAGTTAATGAGATTATTACGTCCAATTATTGGGTTGGTTAGAGTTAGGTTCTTAGGTACAGTTGTTAGATATCTGTATCTAAAAAGAATTTGGGAAAAAGATATGGGTTTGGGAGAATTGAGGCTTGAAAATGAAGAAAAAATTTAGTCAGGAAAATCTGGGCACTGGCTCCGCGTCGTGGACCTGCTCCCCAGATTTTCCCGACTAAATTTCTTCTTCGTTTTCCAGTCCCAATTAGCCCAAACTCGATTCTTTTTCTCAAATTCTTCTTAGATACAAATACCCAGCAAATATACCTTATAACTTAACTCCAACAAACTCAATAATTTAATGTACAAATCTCAGAAACTTCTAAATTTCAGTCCAACTCAAAAACAATATCAAATTCAAGAATACATATTAAGAACATCAACTTTCAAACACTTTTAGGATTACTCACGCTGAAATAAACATGTTTGAAACATGGGTGAAAAAAACCTAACATTATGAAATCCTCACATACCTTATAGGATCAAATCCTTGAATAATCTACAATCAATTCCTTACGAACCAAAGAATCTTGCTTTTCTCTTCTCCTTTCTCTTCTGTTCCTCTCTTAGAACTTTGTCGTTAATTTTCAATTGTGCAAACTGAACCAATTCAATTTTGACCCTCAATTAATTCACTAAAATGAATTAAATTAATAGGGTATGGAAAAGACTAAAACACCCTTTACAAATCCGGATTTGGATATTTCCTCATTTAAATATACCAACTTCGAATGGGTATATTTCACTCATATGAACTCAGAATCGCGTAAACTCGGTGGTGTTGGAAAGGTTATTTTGAGAGATGTCCTACCATATGTAGAAGTACACCTAAATCATCCTGAGATAGGAGTTATGATTATTTGAAGTTGACCAAAAACCCAATTTTTCCTACTTGACAAAATTTTCATATTTTTTATTACTTCCAAAAATGACTACTTCAATTTCTTAGATTCTTCCTAGTTATTATGTTTGTGCTTAGTACATTAAAATTAAATATTAAAGTAATAAACACACTCTTAAAAAAGTAAGCTTATTAGGACACAAAAGTAAGACAATATAACAATATCACAAATTATAATTCTAGCAAAGATCACTAACCATTTAAGCAATATTCAAATAAGCACACAAGAAATTTATTTAATAACCGAAGTTCAAACTTCCTGCAATCACAAGAACAATAAAAACTCATAATGGAAAGAGTCTTGTTTTTATAGTTGAATATAGAGGGACCACAATTAAGTACATAAATAGAGAAAAACAAAGAAAATTGTTCTCCTTAATTAGAGTCACATTCTTCGTATTTAATTCATTGATATTATCATAACCATGCGAGTTAGAAAAAATCGATTAATCAAATACAATATTAAGTCTAAGTTTTTTTAAAAAAATAAACAAGTACAATGGAACATCAATAAATGGATTTACCATAAATCAATTGGCACTAAAATTGTACAATTTAATAAGGAAAATAGTCAATGAATCAGTCATAATAAAGAGAAGGCAAGAATCATGAACAGACTTTTAATTTTGAATCAACCTTGTTAATACAAGAAAAGACTTTAGGCAAAATAACATGATTTAAAGACTTTCATATTTGAAGGCCACATATGTAGATTTACTTACCACAACTTTCAAAAGTTTACCAAGAACAATTAAGTCAAAGTTGTCCACACTAATTTAAAGAGAGAAAATTTGAATAAGAAAATAAAATCAATCTAAGGAGAAGACTCATGTCTAAGAGGTAAATATTAAGGTGTACCAATCGATTAAGGGAACAAAAATGGAAAGAAGCATGATCATAAAGATTTTCAGAATAATCAATTGATCCATTAAAAAAATAAATCAAATTTTCATATGAAGGATTGTCATAATTATATTAAGGAATCACTAATTCAATCAATGTTTTCACACAAACAAAAATAGGTACACAAAGCATAAAATGCACAATTTGAAACACAAAATCATAATGAAATCATGTTTAATGTAAGAACGCAATCATAATTACTATACTAAAAAATATAGGTGATTTAAGTAATTTGTTTAAAAGATAAAATAATAATCCAAAAAAGTGTAAAAAAAAGTAATCTGAATGGATATGTTAAGACGTCTTCAATAGCCCCCCAAAATCTTAAGGCTCCACCATGTCTAATTGGTCAGAGCATCAGAACAACGATGCTTTTGTTGTTGTTGTTATCGATCTTGTTGGGGGAGGATAATAGTTGGCTTGCCCCATCAAAGCCTAATGGATCTTCACGGAGGCTGTCATTCTAGAGTTTCTGATCGGAACCTATGAGATAAATACAAGGAGATGTATTGAGGTTTCATAGTCCATTGTTTCGCCATCCAGTAGGTAAGAAAAGAGAGGCTCAAGGAAAGAAAGAGGAGAGGATATAGGAGATTTGTTTGGGTGGTGAAACGGCTATTGTCCTCTGGTTGGAAAAGCATCGTGAGTAGAGATAAGAACAATATGGGCTCACTAAGTGGTTGTCCTTGCAAGTGAGGGTGGAGGGGTGTTTCGCTGATGATAGACAAAGTTGGGAGATGAGGGAGCGGCGCCCGGCATCTTCAAAGAGAACGAGGAGAAAAATGAAAATAGGGTTAGGATGTTAGGGTATTAATATAGGAGAGTGGTAGGAGACTCAATCTTAGTCGTTGGATCAAGATGAAATGTGGGTTTTGAGATTTAAAAGAATTGAATGGACTGTTGGGATTGAAGGTAAAATCTTGAGATTGGTATTGAATTAATTGGTTCAAAATGGACTAGAATTGAGATTAAATTGAGTAGAAATGGCTATAAGTTATATAGAATGGATAAAAGGGGTTATGATTTAAATGATTTGGAGGGAGTTTAACAAATTGTTGTCAAATTAATGGTTATACTACACATATTTAAATAATTTTTCAAATAGCATAAACACACTTAAATATTATAGAAGTTAAATAAAAAAGTAAATTAATAAACATAATACTAATTATTTAAAAACAACAACAACAACAACAATAACGACGACGATAACGATAACAACAACAACAACAATGATGATGATAAAAAATATATTTTTTGTAGATTACGAATACTAAATTATATGATTAATTAAATAAAAATTAAAAATAATTTTAAATATATAATACAAATAGGTTCTAAAATACATATTTAACGAAATAGCAATTCGAAAAGGGTTATAGGTCGACCAAAATTGGATGTATACAATTGTCACTCTTCTCTTGATAATGAAGGATGAATTTGCGGAAAAATATGTTGGCTAAGTAGTCAATTTTTTCCGACTAACATAAAGATGTTAGTGGGATCAAATAAAACAATAAGCAATTGTAAAACAAAAAAAAGTGTGGTTGAAACTCTAGCCTTACGATAATAAGTTTTTGTGTAGTTCTAGATTTAGGAATGGACTTAGTTCCTTAAAAATGAAGTAACGATACGAGATTAGAATTGAAGAAATAGTAGCTTGAGTAGATAAGATTAGAACTCAAGATGGTATGAATATTGTAAGGAAGATAAGAACGACATAGTTATAAGAGAAAAATATCATATGAGTAGTGTGAAAGATGTGAAGGCTTTATTGCGATAGATATATAAGTATGGAAGTAATTTCTGAAAGAGAAGTTGATCTCATCCGCAATTTGTCAGTCTCTGCAAACTTGGAGTTTGTGAAATAACTTAATAAAGTGATTAGGGCATCTATAGTGATTAAATGGTAAATTAATTTATAAACATGCTGTGATTTCCCATTTAGACCATCAAAAATTTATCTTAAGATGATTACGTCTTGGGGACATGTTACACAAAAATATAATCCTTAGGGCATGGAATAATGTTTGTAGGCCATGAAAATGATGTCTTCAGACTGTGACAGCTTAAAACAGGATAAACAGAAAATAAAATCTTAGGCCATGAGATGATGTCCATGGGGAATGGAAAATGTGTCATTAGACTATAATGCATTTGGAACATGATAATAATAAATTTAATCAACAAATCATGAAATGATGTCTTTAGACTGTGGCAGCTTTGGAACAATAAAATAATGATAAAAGAAAGTGTGTCTATTTTCTTTGCTGAAATTCGGTCATATTGTGATACTTATAGTTGATTTAGTAGATATTTCTTTTAGATGTATCTCTTGGGGTTCAATGTGGTCTCTGTAACTTAATTTAACATTTTCTCAACATAAATATGATTCTTGGGATCAATATTATTCTTGGGCATATTGTCATTTCTTAGTATAGTTCTTGGGCACATTATAATTCTCGAGTTTTATCTAGTTTTTTATCACAATACAATTTTTTTGGCACAATGCAAACACATTGAAATTGTCAAGCACAAGACAATTTCTCTGGGAGATGCAAATTCTTGTATATAGTGCAATTTCTTAGGCACAATGCAATTTCTCAAGCACACTTCAAATATTTAGGCACAATGTTACTTCTCAAAAAACAACGCAATGATTAGGCTCAATGCAGTTCGTGAACACAATGTAAATTTTTGGGCACTATGTAGTTTCTCAGGCTCGGATTCAATATAATTTTCAAATTTAATGCAATTTCTCATGGATAATGCAATTTCAAGCTTGGATTCAATATAATTTTCAAATTTAATGCAATTTATCATGGATAATGCAATTTCATGAACATGCGATTCTCTAACACAGTTATATTATCGAGAACAATATATTTCTCAAAAAGGATGTTGCAGTTGAGAGTATGAAGTCGCTTAGACCTTTGTTTTATCAGAAGGACAGAGTGTTTGTTCCATATAAATTGTCGGGCACAATGTATATAGCAGTTGAGAGTGTAGAATCTCTTAGAACTCCATCATATTGGAAGGACACAGTGTAATTTCTTGGCGGTTGTTGGTCTCAAAATAATAGTCGAGAGTATATAGTACGTTAGACATTCGTCTTATTGGAAGGATGGAGCATTATTCAATGGTTGTTATCCGAGCAATGTTGGAATTTCTTCTTGCATGAGTATCTGTATTTTCTATGTTAGAACTAAAATTATTATTTTATAAGAGGAAGGTTGATTTGTATCTCTGTTTTGACCAGCACGCTCCATTCGTCCTTGACATACAAGCTTTTTTCGGGCATTAGCTTTGGGCAATATATAAATAGTATAGAAATAAAAAGTTGAAAAAGAAGTTTTTGAAAACACAAAAATGACAAAATTTTCTAAAAAATTGTTGAACTTTGAGCATGACACATTATTACACTTTACATTATCTAATTGGAAGAGGTCTTTGGATTTTTGTGTGCATTATAGATATTATTGAAAAAACATTTAATATTTTTTGTCTAGTAAAAGACTTCTAATATTCTGATCATTTTTGGAGATTGTGATTTCTTTTTATGAATTTTGAGATCCTTACAAAAATCATGCCCTTGTCTTACAATTTTCAAAAGAATACTCTTTTGATGAATTTTTGTGATCTTTAAAAAAATTATGCCACGGTATTCTGATTTGCAAAAGAATGCTCTTTTGATGGATTTTTGAGATCCTCTTAAAAATTATGTAACAATTGTATAATCAAAAAAAAATGTGAATGTGTTTAGGATGAGACCAAACTACATTGGAGCACTTACGTATCCTTTCTTAAATAGGAATCAGGTCTAACGTAGATATATAATACACAGTAAAGAGCATGATTTAAATTTGTTATTGTATCTCCTCACAACACCAAACTACATAGGAGAACTTATGTATTCTCTCTTAAACGGAAATCAGGTATGACGTAGTACAAAATCACAGAGTAAAGAGCATGAATCAAACTTAGATGTATTATTTTCTCACAAAATCTGAGTTGATAGGTTTATGTTGGATCTCACCATTCATTTCTTCTAGTATGAGTGAACTGCCAATTAAATCCCAGAAAATCATATATGGACCTTGTCAATTCGGTAAATATTTACCCTTTGCCTCGTCTTGATTTAAAAAGATTCGCTTCAGAACTAATTTCCCAAGTGAGAAATATCTTGGTTTGACCTTCTTATTTAAAGATCTGACCATTCTATTTAGATAGAGTTGAGCGTGATAAATTGCATTTATTAATCTTCTCTCAATTAATGTTCAATTCTTCAATCATTTCTGCACCTTTTTAGCATCGCTCAGCTCTGATTCTTGAAGAATCCTCAAAGATGGTATTTTCACTTCAGCAGGTATAACAACTTTATTATCATTACACTAGAAAATAAGATGTACCCCAAGTAGAAGTTCTAATAGTAGTACGATTGCCTAAAAATTGTAATTTTTCATGTCAATGCTTGTAATTGTCAATCATTGTGTAGTATCCTCTTGATATTCTTATTTTCAACTGCTTCATTCCTCTGTGGCCTCTATGTTATAGAATTTCGATGATTGATTTTGAATCTCTAACACAATGTTTTCATCAAATAATTATTTAAGTTGGTTCCATTATATGTAACAATTGTCTGGGGAATTCAAAACCAACAAATGATATGATTTTTGACAAAATCATCTACAATTTTCTTCAAGATAGATTTTGTAGTAGGTGTCTTCAACCCATTCAATGAAGTAGGCAATTTTGCAACGTGAATGAATTTGTGTCCATTAGATGTTGCCAGTTCAACGGGGTCAATTACGTCCATATCCCAAGATGCTAAAGGCCAAGGTGATTAGTAACATGGAGTATTTTTAGACAATGTTATAGAGTTTTCTTTAGATGATTCAAATGATCTATTAAAGCTTACATGTGTCTTATAGAGTCATATGAATCATAGTTAGCAAGGTCAAAGGTTCACAAAAGGCAACAATGGTCTCCAAGTGTCAGCACATCTTGGGTGTACTCTTTGATCATGACATGATTGTTGTAGCAAAGACGATGCAGCTCAAAATGATGAACATGGAGAAATAATTAAAAAAATAGGGGAAAACCTGACACGCCCTCAAAATGAACTAAGGTAGCTAGAGCCTCACATGATCTTCAAAAGTTTAATAACATGATAATAAATGATTTGAAGTCATTTGGAGGTCAAACGTCCAAGACGTTTGAAACTTGGTCTTTAGACGTGCTAGTGAGTCCTTATATTTTTACCTTGTTTTTATATGTTGTTTGGAGTTGATAAGCTGTGTAGTTGACCCTAGTACCTTAATATACATGTAAAGGGTCAAAACGTCCGGGTACTACTCACTGAGGACCACCCGAAAGGCTCCCAAGGAAGACCAAAACCTTTGACAAGATGTTGGCCAAGGCAGCATGCAAGAGAAAGAATGAGACCTTGCCCTCGTGATGCGCGCCTATCCCTCACCTCACTGCATCAAATTTTATTTCGGGCAGAATGGGGAGGCTACTCCGCGACGCACAGCCTACTTCCAAATCTGGTTGCGTCGTTTTAAGGACAATTTTGACATGTCTAAGAGCCCCAATTCGTGTTGGGTGTTTCGGTAACTTGGGGGACGTTTTATTAACTGATTTTAGGTATTTTAAAACCCTTTCATAATACAAAACGCCAACATCCATTAAGAAATCAAATTCCCAAATTTCTTTTCTCTTCCAAAACCCCCCAAAACCTCCATTGAAGACCAAGCTCAAGAATAAGCTATTGAGTTGGATTCTTGGAGCTTTCTTCTCAGATTTTCATGAGCTTCTTAATATATAAGGTATGGAGATCCTTCATCCATAGATAATCACTCATCAATGGATTCCTTCCAAAAGTTTTCTGAACATGAATTCTTAGTCAAAAATTCTATATTTCAATCTAGCCATGGGTTCATTCTCAACTTGATTTCAAAAGCATTCTAATGATGAATATATGTTTATTTACTGATTTTATGATGAATTTCAATCCAATTTTATGAAGAACTCATGATCCTCCTAACTTCTCAAATTAGCCTATAATGTGGGTCTTATGATGTTGACTTTATGTTTATAGAATTGTTATTAGATTGTATTGAATTGCTCATTGCTATTACTTTTATATCAAATTGAATATGAATTGTGGAGGAATGATCAAAGATGATCATTATCTTGGAGATTTGGTTAGTTGACTTATTTCCTCTAATTAGCTTAGAATGTATTTTGAATTGTGTTGATTGGTTTGGTCCATCTATGGTGGCGGTGTTTACATTCTTTTACATGTTTATGTGTTATGATCATGTCCTTTTAAGGCATTAGATTAAATATGAATTGATATGATGATTTCTATGTTAGGAAGTTGAAGCATTTAGCCTTGATTCTAATATCATATTTAAGTGAATTGATGTTTAATGATCATGTTAGGGTTAGTTATGGTCTATATGGCTAATGATAATGAATATCCTTGTAGCACGACCCCTACCCATATGAACCCTTTATGAATGTGTGATCAAAGTACACTAAGAGGCTTGTCTTAGACCTCCAAGAGGTCGACGACGCCATGTTAAGATTTGAGAATACTATAACTTCTAGGATATACCCGCGGGTCGTAACAAATCTTACATCTCAAAGAAGAAGAGGAAGACCCGACAATAATAAGATACTTCTTTCTTATTTAAACCTTGGATATGTTTTGTTGTTTTCTTTTAGATCTTGGGCTGGTCCTTTGGGTCATCCAAATATTATTGTTATTTTGTTTAACATAAAAAATGAAACTAGTCTAATGAGTCAATATTTCACCTTTAAAAAGGTGATATATAAGTTTGTGTTTGTTGTTTCTTTTAATTTTGTGATACCTTTACGTAAAATTAATTCAGGTTGACCATGATGTACTGATACTACTTTTGCTATACTTTTGGTTGGTGTAGGTTTGTTTCAAGGTTTGAAGCGTAGATAGTGATTATTCAGCATCAACTTCTACCCACCTTGTTCTCAGGTGAAAGTAGTATCTCTCTTATGTGTATATATTTATATCATGTATGTACTCTATTATAAGCTCTTGTACCTATCTAATCTAGATCCTTGGGAGTAGTTGAATATTTTATAAAGGTCCGAAAGAAATTTTCTTATTTGGGTTTACCTATCAATGCAAACAGTTTTATTTAGCATATTTGTTTTTTAAATGAGGAAAGTTGGTAATATTTGCCTATCTAATTAAATTAGAATAGGTGTATGCACAATCCCGTAATTTGGATACTGACATTGAGAGTCCTTATTCATTTTGTTTCCATTATACCTCCTCAAAATACTACCAAGACCTTTAGCCTTTACATATCCACGAAATTCACAAACTACTCCTAATAAACACTTGCTAAAATTCGACAAGTCCCAAATGTAAATTGTTTCTAGTGAATATCAAACTACTCAAAAGTATATAGACGAGATCATATCTAAATATTGAAACTATTTAGAAGAGGTTTGAGATGGTTTGGATTAAAAAGACAAAATCATCTCGTTGAGGAAGATGAACTCCTCTAATATATAAATAGTGTGTAAATATATTATGTATAAACATTTGTGCTACATGTTTATATATATATATATGATAATTTTGACATTTAATTTTATATCGTAATTTTTATTGTAAAAATGATACAAAAGATAGAATTATATTTTTAGATATAAGTTTTGTTTTTATTTTTTTAAAATTTGTTATAAGAACATATTGTCTATTAATTTATATTTTAATAAATAATTTAGTGTATTTCAGAATTTATTTATTTTTTATTACTTTTTGTTGTAGTGTAACTATTTTATTTTCTTATGTTTTTATTAAATCTAAAAAAACTTCGCCAGAATTTTAGTTTTATTTTTAGGGAAATTTTTCAAAATGTCAATATTTAACATTTAAGAGGGCTTATTAGCAAGACTTTCAATATTTAGTAAAAATGTCAAAATTTTAATTTGTTATGTATCTTATTTATGTTTTAATTATTATTTTTTATTTAAAGAATAGAATTATTTACTAACAAAAGGAAGAAAATCAAGCGAGAAGATATTTCAAAAAAAAGGCAAAGATCACTTAATTTTCTCATCAGTGACATTTTCAAATAAAACTCAAACTTTGTTCTTTTCTTTTCTCCATAATCTTAATCTTTTTTTTTATTAGTCATTCCAATAGGTATGTCAAATGAATTTACAGTTATTTAAGAAATATATTTGTATTCATATTTTTTTTCATATGTATTTATTTGTTTCTTCGAAAATTTTGTATTTCGCATTTATTTCAGTATGTATTTTATTCATATTTCTATTTATTCTAGTTTTTATTTAGAATATTATATAATAATATATAAAATACAAAAAAAGTAGTATGATTAAAAAATTAAGATAATAGTTTTTAGAGAAGGAACATATCACTTAAAATTCTCATCATTAACAATTTCAAAAAAAAAACTCATTTTTCATTCTATTAGATCAACTTTCCTTTGTTATGTTTTCATTTTAATTGTATACCAATATTTTTTACATTTTATGTGCTCACTTTACCATTCAAATTAAAATTAATTTTTTTTTCTTTCAAACTACAAATTGTATTCCGGTGATCAAAATTGTATTACTTGATTACCATATAGATATATATACACGTATCTCAATATGCATGAATATGATTTATGAAAGGGTACAAGATTTTTTTTAAAAAAATAGCATACTTGGTGGAAATAATAAATTTGTTGAGGAAGAATATAATATTCTAAAAAAATAAATACAAATTGACTATGAAACAAATAAGAATACAAGATTATGGAAAACATATAGCATACATAGTAAAATAATATAATCAATATACAATATTCTAAAAAAAATACAAATTAACAATTGAAAAACAGGATACATATATGTTTAAGAAATACAAATTCATATGAGATAGCATACATAGTGAAAATGATATAATCAGAATACAATATTCTAAAAAGATATAAATTGTCTGTTAAAAAATAGAATATATCTATGCTTAAGAAATACAAATTCATATAAGATACATATTTCACAACCTTCTTCTTTGACTCTCTCTTTCTTCTTCGTCTGCAATGTTTCTTTTTTTCAATTCTTTTCACAAAATTCAAATCTAAATTTGTGTTTATTTGTGAATTACTAACCCTATAAGCAAAATATGAAATTATTAAATATGAATATATAAAAATAATCAAACAATATATGATGTATAATGTTATGTGGCTTACTCCAAATTACAATCTACTAAATCTCAAATATGAAAATAAAATCATAAAAATAGTGTTTCAAATACTAAAATTCTGAAATGCATAAATATTTGATAAGTATGTTAACAAATTCATATAACAATAAAAAAATGACGAAAAAATTGTAATACATACAATTCAAAATTCAACATAATTTTTATTTCGAAAATAAAATCTTATGAAATCTCGCAAAATAAAAGACTATTACGAAAATACATTTATGTATGAGAGATTTCTTGAATTAATCGATAGATCTGAACAAACTGATATGAACTTGATGTCACGACCCAAAATGAGTCGTGAGTGGCACCCACAGTTATCCCCCCTAGGTGGGCGAACCAACAAGTCTGAACCCCAACATATACCAATAGTTCAACTATAAATGACAAAAATAATGCGGAAGCTCCAAAATTTATTAAGTAACCAATTTTAATATTCTAAAGTTTAATACTTATCATACCAAAATTTGATAGTCATCACGTCAAGGACATCTATTTTCAAATTACCAAGTCAAAGAATGCCTAAGAAAACCAAAATAAGCAAAAAGATGGCCCATGTTAAAAATTTAAAGACATCAAGACATGAATGAGAGAATCCAGCACGAGCTAGAATTAATAGCTCACCCTGAACTCTGATGTGCTGGAGACTGGCTAGAGCTGAGGGCGAGTCGAAGTCGAGGTACACTTGCTGCACTCCACAAAAGAACAGAGAAGAAAATACAAGTAGGGATCAGTACATGGAACACGTACTGAGTAGGTATCATCGACAAACTCAAAATAGAAATCAATATATATAAAATCAACTACAATACTTAACAAATGGCAAGCAACAAAACACATGAACCATTGACAACAACACCATGACAGGTACACATCAATCACAACATCAAGCACACCTATGAGGACTCGTGTCTCCACACCATACTCATTTGAAGGATAGGTTCTTTGAGATTAAGTATATTAAGGTACTTCAAGATTCCTTTCCTTTAATGTTATTGTGTCGGAACGTGACACTCCGATCTCATATACCGTGTTGGAACGTGACACTTTGATCCAATAATACCGTGTCGAAACGTGACACGCCGATCCAATAATACCGTGTCGGAACGTGACACTCAAATCCAATTATCTCATTATTTTATTTCATCAAACCATCTTTATTCAAGGCGTCATTTTAATAGAGAGGTTTCAAGATTAGAAATTCAGCAGTCTCATAATTTCAGGCCAACCACAAATCACACAATCAAGACATACAACCACACCATCAAGTACATAGGAGACTTTACAATATCACTTAATACATATCAATCGTTATTGAGAGTTTATCTATGAAATAGAAATAAATCATAACCTACCTCCACCGAAGAATCGAAGTCAAGAAACTAGTCCTCCAGTGCCTTTCCTTTCCTTATTGCCTTCGAACTTCTCCAATCTGTCAAGTATATGTTAACTTGTAAGCTGACGAGTCTATAAACACTCAATTTTATTTTATGTCTAGCCTAGACCCAAAAACTCATCTAATTCTATAACTAATTTACTAAAGTTCAAACCTAGGGGTAAATCTTAGTTCCTCTAATTAGCATAACTTAATAGTATTCCACTAATACAACACACCTAATATCTAATTACATATCACTTAATTACATAATAGGATAACTTTAAAAAAAGAATCGAAAATTTACCCAACTTACATGAGAACCACACTTAATCTACATACATGAAACATGCAGGGCCATACCATTAGTGTATCCTAATTTCCCAATAACGTTAACAATTGAAGTCACTGGTCACGAGACCAGTGGCACACATGCATTAATTCTCTTTTTCCTTAGACATTTCTAGGCCATCGCTAGTAGCAATCCATTTGTAGATTTGTCCCCTAATCCATTCTCTGTCAAACAATAATATATATATACATATATATATATCCTCCACAGCCCACATTCTCTTATAACAACCACCATCCAAATTTCTAATTATACAATATTACAAAGCACTATCATTTAACAATTCGGTAACTAATCATATACAGAAAAACGTACCCGCAAAAAAAAAAATACACGATTGCTCGTTGATGTCGCCGTTTCTTTGTTTCAAACCCTTACTCTTATTTACTACCTTAATTCTTATATAACCAAATATAAAAAGTAGTAAAAGTGACCCACTATTTATTTTAATATTACTTTCTTAACCACTAATTAAGTAAATTAGTAAAACTATCCCATTAATTTCATAGTTATAATTATTAATAGTCCAAAACACCCATTTAAAATCTATCGGAAAAATATTTATGAAATAAAAAGTTCTTGTACTCAAAACGACCAAAAGAGTCGTTACACTTGAATAATTAGTTCTTCTTCAACAATGACAGACAATAATAGTGAAAATGGTAAAAGAGAAAAAAATTTAAAAAATTTAAAGATGGAAATAAAATTAATGATATTAAAGTCTAAAAGAAGTCTAAATGGATAGTGAATATGTTTAATGTTGGACTGGTTTGAGAAATAAAAGGAAAGACAAATAATAGTATTTATAAATTATTTTTAAAATATTAACATTTTGACGTTTTGACTAAATATTTTAAAATATAAATATTTTTACTAATTAAGTTAGGAATTATGACTATTTTACTAATTTTTCCTTATTTTTAAAATGAAAAGAGAGAGCACAAGAAAGACGAGGAACAAAACAAAAAAAAGTGAATTTAAAGGAAAAATCAAAAGAAAATGTACTGGGAAAACGTCAAAAAAAAACAATTGTCACATATCCTAGTAAATTCTGGAGCAAATTATATGCTAAGGAATGGGTAGCAACTATATTTAAATCCCATTCGAGTAAAAACAAGTAAATTAAATAGGTCCAGATGAGTATTTTGTGTAGTTTCCCCTCAATTATATTCATGATCAATATTAATTGAAATGGAATGTCTAAAGTCTTACTGCTTATTAAAATCAAAATGATGTAATATGTTTTACAAAAGAGATACATATTGAAGTGATTGATCATCTAACTAATTCACGCTTAAAAACACACTAATAAATTTTTCAAGTTATTTAACCTATAGCTATGACGCGTAAGCAGACAAATCCCAACTAAAAAGACTTATTAAATCTTTTAATTTGAATAGTTAAACAAATTACTAACAAACTTAAATAGTTTTCTGACTCACACATTTGTGAGTGGGCAGATGAGAGAATAATTTTCCTTAACTTATCAATGATTCTTGAGAATATTCAGGTGAGAGAGTAAAGAAAATCCTTGCAAATTCATGGGGTTCAATGTGACAGAAAACAAAATACATGTGGAAGGAAATATATACACATCTAACTATGCTAAATATGTACACATCTAACTATGCCAACTGTTTTTCTTTTGTCCTTTTTGTAATTTTATTAATTGTTCCTCATTGAACGTATATTCTCCAATCTAAACACTTTATTGTTAAAAGTTCCGATTGATAGTAGGTATAATTTTATTTCTTAGTAAGTCATTATTATGTCACTGGCCAAGACAGAAATTTCTCCAAGGATATTCAAACTTTAAAAGAGTTAATATAAAAGAATCAGCGAAACTTTTTATTTTATTGATGAATGGGAGCACCTAAATTCAAAAATTAAATTACATATCACTTAATAACTAAATAATACGTAAACTTACAATTATAAAACAATGATATAAATCAAAACTAATGAATAAAAGTCAATGAAAACAATTTTTGCTTCTAGTTTGAATATACTTCCTCTAATTCATATTAAGTGAATTGTTGAGACTTTTTTCATAATTCAAAATAACTAAATGCTTCAAAGTTTGAGAGAATTGTTGAAACATTTTTTGATATTTATCTTTTCTTGTAATAAGATTCATAAATATGTTACATTTTCTAAAAGAATGGTGTAGAAATAATAAAAAAATATAATAGTGGATAATAATCTTTAATTTTATCTTTAAAATTATTTTCTTAAGAGTGTGTTATACCTAAATATTAAATAATATATTATCTATATACATAATATAATTTTCTCATAAAGGATGCTCGCCTGACCATCCTTATATGGTTGCAGCTCTGGCCCTGCACCACGTAAACATCATGTTTGATCGTGACTCCGACTTGGCCACCAGCTCCTCGTAGACCTTGTCGTAGACAGGATATTGACATTACCCAACAATCCCCCACTCAATACTTGTCTCATGCAAAATGTTGTTCTTGGCAGTGGTATATATATATATATATATTGAGAAATTGACACAAACTAATATACAATTATTAGGTGCACCCATGGGGAGCATAGTAGTATCTTTGTGTCGCTGGTTCAAGCTAGAGGAACTACCTACGACACCAGGGTTCGAATATAGTTAGAGAGAGGCCTATTTCATTATTTTTGTTTTAAGTTTAGCTTAGAAACGGGTTCGCTTCTGGCTCTTGATAATCAAACCCATGATCTTGACTTGGATATCATTTGTTAGGATCAATTGTTACCATCATGTTAAGACTTATAGTTGATGGTAAGCACTTCATTATTTTTATTTTAAGTTTAGCTTAGAGATTTATTTAATTTTAGGCTTAGCTTAGAGAAGGGTTTGCCTCTGGCTCTTGGAAATCAAACCCACGATATTGACTCGGATACACTTGTTAGGATTAAGTGCTTATCATCATGTCAAAAATTATAGGTGGTAGCAAAGGCAAAACTTTATTGTGTAACTAAGTCCATCAAACAAGTGTATGTTTGATCCTGATTCTAACCCGAATCACCCCACCCCTGGTAGATCTTAATCATAAGCAAAACATTGGCATTATCCAACAATTCTAAGAAATTCTTTTTTCCCTTGTTTGCAAAGCAACATTAGTCTAATAACTTCATTATTTGTCATTGTATGCTAACTAACTTCATTATTTTCGACCTAACTCAATTATAGGGATAAAGAGAATATTATTTATTCAATAAAATCAAAAGCCACTATATGAAAATGTGTGTTTTTTTTCATAAAAGCACAAACTAAAAAGTGCACTTTACACGTTAGATACACATAATCCAAATGGCCTCTTTGGTCCACTTCTCACCTAGTGGAATGATTTGCTATTTTCTGTCCACTTCAAAGCCAAACAAGCCCTAGCCATTGAGTTCTTAGCTCCATATTTTAACTAACCAATAGCTGCTCGCCAACTGGAAATTGTTCCATTTGGCAACCAACTTTCATAACATTTGGTCCCCGGCTCTCAACTTCTAATTCGGCTTGCTTAGCCGCTACACCCTTTCTCCTCCTCTTAGGCGAGCCACTTTCCGAAGCTGATGATACCGATGAACTAGCCGATTCAGATAATCGTCTCTTAACCGTCACTCTAACCGGCTCCGGCTCATTTAAACCAATTCTATGCGGGAAATTCAATAGAGCCTTAGTACCGCGCATCCTAAAAGCGGCTTTATCATAAGCGAGTGCGGCTTCCTCAGCCGACTCGTAAGTTCCAAGCCAAACCCGTGCGCCGTTTTTAGCCGGATCTCTTATTTCCGCTGCAAATTTTCCCCATGGCCTTTGTCTAACGCCCCTGTAATGCCTTCCTTTAGGCTGCAAAGCCGCTGGAGCCACTGTCGGCGGAGAAACAGAAGTACTCATAGCTGGCTCAATCTCCTCCCTCGGCTCGAGTTTCACTTCCTCGGACGTTAAATTTGACGGCGTCCATCCGATACTAAAAGCGTCTTGTAGAAACCCATAAATTACCATATCTTCGGAATCGTTAACTTTTAACGGCAAGTCACCCCATGATTCGGTTAAACATGGCATGAGACTACTGAAACTTGAACTCCGGCAATACACCGGGAATTCTGCCGGAAAAAAAGTTAACTCAGTAGAAGTGGGAAGTTGATACATTATGAGTATTTGAAGGTTTTGTATACAAGGTAAAAGAGAGAAAAGAATTGTGAATTTTGGAAGAAAAGAAGGAATTGGGGTATATATAGGAGCAACAAGGTACATGCACCTGAAAAAGAGTTAATTATTATTTAGAATTTGAGGCTTCTTTGAAGTTTCTCACTAGGCAAGTGGACTAGTTGTTAAAGCCATTTTTCCATGTTTTTCTATCACGTGCACAAAAAAAACAAAACAAAAAGACTTTCATTCATCGACATCAAAAAAAAATTTTGTCCTTTGATTTTGGATTAAAATTAAATTAAATCAAATAGAACTTACATTAGTTGATAAATCGATCTTTATGAACCTAATGATGTGTAGTTTTTTCCTCCATAATCAGAAAATAATTTTTCATCCTTTTCCAACTTATAATACATATGATTGGGTGAGTTATAAGATTCTTTTCACCAAACAACCAAATTTCCTATCAAAAAACCTAACATCTACATTATACACTATCAAACAATCAGAGTTTTTGAGTTTAAACATCATCGTCATTTAAATTAAAAAGAATTTTTATGTATTTGGCCCATGAAACAATAACAAGTTAAAAAGAATTTTTACACTTCTAGCGCAACACATATATGCACTCTCTTAATGCTAACACAATTCTACTCCTTACGCTAATCTCCCAACACTTCCGCTCAAGCTAGTGATCAGAGACCACTCGAAAGACAACAAATTGTTGCTATGTGATCTTGTGATCAAACAAAATTTGTTATGAGTTATTCCCTTACCTCTTTTTTTCTAACAAAATGATAATTTATTTCTACATGTTTAGTTATTAGATTCACAGCCATGTAAAGTGCACTAAGAATAAGGGGCCAGGTTCCTGGAAATGCTTATCTAATAATGGCCTTATGTGATTAGTGATATATCCATATCTTGTAAATGGCCCTTTAACTTTAACAAAACCTTTTGGTGGCTAGATTATAGCGGTGTTTATTGGCCAGATTGAGATAGGATAAGTATTTTAATATACATTTAACATTATTGTATTTGCCTCACTCTTTTATCTTTACTATCATAGAATAATGGCAGGTGCTTTCCATATATATATAGGGAAATCGTCAGAAAATTTTATAAAAATTTGATCAGAAAATTTAAAAAATTATAATATTTTTTTATTCTAAAATAATCTGATTTTGTTTTCATTTTTTTATTAAAAGGTGTTACAATTAAAAGAATAAAAATATTTTTAAAAGATGAAATAACATTAAAAAAAATATTATTTTGACCAAATTTTCTGACCATACCAATTTTTCTACGTAATAAAATAAAAAATAGATGGTAAACCACCCACCTGAATTTATTCTTTATTGACCCCTAATAAATAATCATAAAATCAACTAATGGTCACTTAATTGGTGCGTGAAGTCGCTAAGAAACATCCTCCAAATCTTCTCTTTACAATATTCATTAAAATATTGTAAAACAATTAAGAAATAATAATCAACAATCATGATGTTCTTTGGAATACCGTCTGCTTTCTATCATTTGCTTCCCCTCCTTTTTCATTGTAGACACATTTATTTTAAAATAAAGCCATTGTGGTGGCTAAATTTTATCAAAAGACAAAAACAAGAAAATGATTGGTTATGAGACACTCATTCTTTGAGTCCAATATTAAAACAAACATTTTTGGAACTATAAATATTAAAAAGGACGTTCTTTAAAAACGCACATTAGAACGGATAGTTCACTCTCACTTTTAACAGTATTACATAAACTTTAAAGATAGTAATTAGCTCAAAAATTAGCAAATTACAATTATTTTTATTAACTCCACGTATATTTACATCTTTTTCTTGTTCATGTGAAATTATATTTCTTTCATCAATAATAAATATGAATTCTTCACTCCACGTTTTCTCATCCATCTTTTACTTTTTATATATACTTTATATTTTGATTTTTGAAATTTGATAGTCACGTGTAAACAATTTAGAAAGTCAGCATATTCATTTGAACCAGATGTTTATAAATGCAAAGAATATTGTAAAATAAAATATTGAGGACTTCAAAAAATTTCTGGCGAAAATTTTGGAGTTGTGCGCCTTCAAAGGTAGAAAAAGAAAAAGAAAAAAAGTTATTTACTTCAAAATATTTGGATAAACACTTGTTTTCTTGTTTTTTTCCTCCCTTCATTCCATATTAATTTAATTTTTGAGGTGTTTCACACTCTTTAAAAAAAAAAATTAAGACATAAATTGAACATAATTTTTTATTTTTACCCTTATTAACTGTTGTCAGTTTTTTTATTAAAATAACTAAATATTAATTAATCAGTAGTTTCAATATTAATTAATAAAAGATAAAATTGAAAAAACACTTAAAGTAATCTTGAAAACTAAACAATTATGTTAATTTTAAAATTGAAAAATATCTCAAAAATTAAATTAATATGAAATGAATAAAATATTTTAGAAATATGATGGATGTGATTATTTTTGATAGGCAGGAAACATGCTCATAAAAAAAACTTAGGCATTCGGCCTTGTCTTAGTTGGTTCAATTTTTTAAAGAAAAATATTAGAGTTTCTCCGTAACTAAACGAACTACAACATTTTTCTAAAAGAACAAGATTGGATTTCACCCCATTAGTAGCAAACCCTAAAGAAAATTTATAACAAAAATGTGTCTTAGCTTATGAACTACAATAATTTATTTATTTTTTTAATCATGGAGTTCATCCGTAATTGGACAAATCCCAATACATATTCTTTTTAAAAATGTGACAATTTCGTTAATTTTCATATGGTCTTAGAACTAACGAAAAATTCAAATAAATAAATTTAATGTTTTCAAAAAAACAAATACTCAATTGAAACTGCAAAACTACATTTTTTCATTGGAAGATGAGTTATATTGGTCACATTATCCATTCAATTTAATTGTAAATATTTAATATTTGAAAATTTTTTAAGTCAACAGTACCAAATGTCATAGAAATAAAATGGACATTGCTCCAAGTCGCATAACAGAAACAGTATAGTTTATCTCGAGAAACTGATCATGAGAGGAATCATGGTCTCCTCAACCTCGGTAGCTTTTTACTATTATCGTTAGCAAATAAATAGTAAAATTTATTCTTTAAAAAAATTCATAAGTTTTTAATACTTTTATTATTGTGAAGAAAAATCATGATTTTATGTATAAAAGGAACTTTACAGTAGACTTGAACTTGAGAAAGAGACATAGATTTACATGAAGAGTTAATAAAAAAAAATTGCAGTTCATCCATTTGTGGGTGAACTACCTTAAAAGCTTGTCTAACAATATTATTTTGAATAAATTTGGAGTTAATAAGTATGATGGTGTTAGAAGATGATAATTATACTTCGCCGTTTGTTTTGGTGAGTGTTGTTAAAGAGTGTCTCTTTGGTGTTATGGGTTCAAAAAAAGTGTGTATTTTAATTTGATGTCGTACTACTCATTCTTATCTCACTAAGGAGTCAATTTGGTAAATTATATTAGAAAAAATAATATTACAATATTGTTTGGTACTTGTTTTCAAATTGATGTATAATTCTAGTTGATATTATTTTGTGCATAAATGATACATGAAAAATATATTATTAGCAGTATAAGAGGTTTTGATGCATTCATTAGTTTGGTTAAAAATATAATTATTTTTTAAAAAGAGTTACATTTTCTCACTATATTTATTGGAGGGTATTTTTTTTATAGATAATGATTTATGTATTTTTAAAGTATATATTATTTTAATACATTAAATCAAACACCGCATAATAAATAATGTTAAATATAACGTAGCTAATGACAATATTTTAATACATTATATTTAATATTATTCATATACACTAATAAAATAATCTTCGTCTTAAAATTGACCATGGTTAGTAATGGAGAACAAAAGTTACAACACTAATTTAATTGAAAATTACAAGATCAAAAGAAATGAGTGTAACAACTCAATTTCTTTTTTTGTGTAACAGTACTAGCAATGATTTAACGCTTCAGATAAGTGCATATTATGCAAAGGCAACTATATAATCTATAAAATTTGAACTATTCATGATTAATTTTAGCAGTGCGGGCTCTTAGCCTATCATTTTTTAGGCCACTGCCTTAGCCCGCAATTTTTTGGGGCCTCAAATTTCTATACAATAAAATATCATGTTTAATTTTTTTATGAAAAAAAAATTATTCTTCATAATAAAAAGTATAAATATATTATATTTTTTTGTTAATATTCATATTTTTTTAAAAAAAATTAACTCCTTATGCACTCTATTTTTTCAAATCTTTGATGATTAGAGTAATATTCTGTCAAAAGTATGAATCAACAGCTGAAAAGTGGTTGAAAAAAGTAAATTACAAATATTCTTTTATTTCTTCGTAATTTTTATATTAAAGTAAGAAATATCAAGTTGTCAACTTTTTGAATCATATTCTATAATTCTAACTCTTATCTTTATTTAAAAGTTATCATCTTATTACTTATAGAACTATATTTTCGATTCATATAATAATTTTCTCAATAAAATAATATTTTCAATGTAGAATTGATAAAAAAAATTCTTAAAAATAATATCTTAAAAAAGTTTTTGAAAAAAATCATTTATAAAAAGGATATTAAGTAATAATTTACATCTAAAAATTGTAATATAAATACAAATAATTTTTTAAAAATATTTAGGCCTCTAATTAAAATTTCGCTTTAGGCCTCGAATTGTGTTGATCTGCCCCTGAATTTTAGGTGCCTTTTTGTAACGACCTGTCTAGTCGTTTTCAGCAGCAGATTTTATTTCTGGAAAAACTGGCTGAGACGACGGATCCCACGACGGACCGTCATGAGCACGACGGACCGTCGAGGGGGTCTCGTTCCAAAACACTTAGATTTCTGAAATTTGGATACTGAAATCGACTCTCTGAACTTCGTAACGGAATGGCAGGACGGACCGTCACAGGCGTGACGGGCCGTCACAGATCCTTCAGTAAAATCTAGTCTCTGAACTCTGTGATGGAAACAGCAGGACGGACCGTCGCAGGCACGACGGCCCGTCACAGACTGTGTAATCCCAGGCTGAGTCGGATTTCTTTAAATGTTTTAAGGGGGCATTTTGGACTATTCCTGCTATAATTATAAATTTAGTGCGCTAATGTTAATAATTTAACTACTTGAGGGTTAAAAGAGATAACCTTGAATTAGTTAATGGGTTAAATTCATCATCTTTCATACTTAATTATATGCTAAGTAGGGTAAAAGAAAGAGTGTTTGAATAAGAAAAAGAAAAGAACAGAAAGAGAGGGAGAAACAATCGAGAGAGAGAGAGAGAGGAACGAAGAGGAAAACAAAGATCTTGGGGAAACTGCTTGCTTGATCACGAATCTTCGGTGGAGGTAGGTTATGGTTTTTATACTATTCGTAGTTAACTCTTAATAGCGAATGATATGTGTTGGGTTGTATTGTAAAGTCTTCTATATGCTTAATTGTATGCTTGCATGAATGTGATTATATAATTGTGATGAAATAAGCATGATGAAGCTATTGAACCCCAAATCTTCAAAACCCCTTGTTAATAATGATGCCTTGGTATAAAAGAAGGCTTGATGAACTATAAAAATGAGATTGATGATGCCTTGGTATAAAAGAAGGCTTGATGAACTAAAATAATGAGATTGATGATGCCTTGGTATAAAAGAAGGCTTGATGAACTAAAGTAATGAGATTGATAATGCCTTGGTATAAAAGAAGGCTTGATGAATTAATAGAATGAGATTAGGGGATCGGGTGCCACGAACCGACACGTAGAATTAGGGGATCGGGTGTCACGAACCGATACGTAGAATTAGGGGATCGGGTGTCACGAACCGACACGTAAAACTAGGAGATCAGAGTGTAACGTTCCGACACATAGTAGTATGGGAGCGGAGTGTCACGTACCGACACAAGAATAAAGATGATGAATCTTGAAAGATGTTAATACACTCAATCTAATGAACCTAATTCCCAAATGAGTATGGTATTGAGGCTTGAGTCCTCATGTGTGAACTTGGCGGTACTTATTAACGGTTATAGTACTTGTTGTTGCTACATGTTGAGTAATGTAGTTGATTTTATATTATTACTTGATATATATTGTTTTCTATTTTGAGTTGGCCGATGATATCTACTCAGTACCTGTGTTTTGTACTGACCCCTACTTGTATGTTTCTTTTTGTTAAATTGTGGAGTGCAGCAAAAGTGCCGTCGTCTTCAACTCAACCACAACTCTAGCCAGTCTTCATTACTCCGGATTTCAGGGTGAGCTAATGCTTCTAGCTTGGACTGGATCTTCCTCTTCATGTCTTGATGCCTTGAAGTTCCGGCATGGACTAACTTTTTATGTATTTTAGCTTCTTAGATACTCTTAGATTAGTAATTTGAGGATAGATGTTCTTGTGATGATGACTTCCAGATTTTGGGGATAATAATAAGTGTTTGAGTTTTTAGAAGTTGATTATTGATTTTTATTAATGAGTTTAAGTCCTCCGCATTATATTGTGTTATTATATTCGAAATGTTGGGTTTGGTATTGATTGGTTCGCTCACATAGGAGGGTAAGTGTGGGTGCCAGTCGCGGCTCGTTTTGGGTCGTGACAAACTTGGTATCAGAGCATTAGGTTCGTTGGTCTTATCACACAAGAACGAGTCTAGTAGAGTCTTGAGAAACGGTAGGGGGACGCCTTTACTTTTCTTTGAGAGGCTATAAGACTTTAGGAAAATTCCATTCTTTCTTTCTTTCTTTCGTGCTATTACTTGGATCCAATTAGTATCTAGGTGATACAAATTGGTATCTGACCATCTTCACTCTATTTCGCAGATGGTTAGAACTAGAGCAACAACCGCGCCAACATCAACATCGGCAAGACAAGATGCATCTGAGCCAGCCACTGGGACTGTAGCTCAAAGAGGAGCAGTAGCAAGAAGCCGCGGTAGAGGTCGCGGGAGGACGTCCTCTAGAAGAGGAGGATGAACGCCTGGCCCATTTGGTACTAGGGCGGTGACTTCTCCACCGACTGAGGAAGTAGTAAGAGAAGGGGAGGATGGTGAAAATGAACAAGTACAGAATGAGGAATTACCACCCCCAACCTACCCCAGAGATGATCAATCAGGTTCTTGCTTATCTTAGCGGGTTATTTGATCAAGGCCAAGCGCCTCCAGTGTTTTCTACACCAGCACCTCAGTTTTCGGAGGTACAACATGCAACTACTGTGGCTCCCCGCATGGATGCCTCATTGGAAATAGGCACGTTTCCTCGTCTAACTATAGGGCCTATAATGACAAATGGTCAGCATGAACTTTTCAGTAAGTTCTTGAAATTGAAACCTCCAGTCTTCAAGGGTGCTAAATCTGAGAATGCCTACGATTTTCTGGTTGACTGTCATGAGCTACTACAAAAGATGGGTATAGTAGAACGGTTTGGTGTTGAGTTTGTGACTTATCAGTTCCAAGGGAACGCCAAAATGTGGTGGCGGTCACGTGTTGAGTGTCAACCAACAGAGGCACCACCTATGACTTGGGCATCATTCTCTAGCTTGTTTATGGAGAAGTATATCCCCCGTACTTTGAGGGATAGGAAAAGAGATGAGTTCTTGAGCCTAGAGCAAGGTAGGATGTCGGTTATCGCATATGAGGCTAAGTTTCGTGCATTATCCAGGTATGCCACCCAACTTTTTTTTAGTCCACAAGAGTGGATTCGCCGTTTTGTGAAGGGGTTGAGGTCAGAATTGCGGATTTCAGCCTTACAGGTAGCGGCTACGGCAAAATCCTTTCAAGAAGTGGTAGGCTTCGTGATAGAGGTGGAAGGAGTGAAGCCAGATGACTTCACCATGGCATCGACATCGAAAAGGTTTCGAAAGGGAGGTGAGTTTAATGGTTCTTACTCTAGAGGACAGGGTTCAGGAGGTTACTCAGTCCGACCAATTCAGTCTTCACTACAGACTGTAGTTGGGGGTCCACCTCAGACCGGTCAACACTTCTCTGAGAGACCCATGCTTGACTCCAGAGAGTGTTATGGATGTGGGGAGACTGGACACATTAGGAGGGATTGTCCAAAACAGAGTTATAGACCCCCAATAGCTAGAGGTAGAGGTGGTCATGGTAGAGGCCGTTATTTTGGAGGACGTGGTGGCCGAGGTAATGGTGGTCACCAAAACGGCCGGGGTGACGGGCAAACTAGAGCCACTACAGCACAACATGGTAGGGGCAACGGACAGACAGGTGATAGGGCCCATTGTTACGCTTTCCCCGGGCGGTCAGAAGCGGAGACATCAGATGCTGTTATCACAGGTAATCTTTTGGTTTGTGATTGTATGGCTTGTGTATTATTTGACCCTGGCTCCACATTTTCATATGTATCTTCTTCATTTGCTACTGGTCTTAATTTACATTATGAATTGCTTGACATGCCTATTCGTGTTTCTACTCCGGTGGGTGAGTCTGTGATAGTTGAAAAGGTGTATAGGTCTTGTCTTGTGACTTTTGTGGGGAGCAATACTCATGTAGACTTGGTTATCTTAGAAATGGTTGACTTCGATGTAATTCTGGGTATGAATTGGCTTTCTCCAATTTTTGCAATCTTGGGTTGTAATGCTAAAACTGTGACGTTAGCCAAGCCTGGGACAGATCCGTTAGTGTGGGAGGGTGACTACACTTCCAATTCGGTTCGTATCATCTCCTTTCTTCGTGCTAAGAAAATGGTTAGTAAGGGTTGTTTAGCGTTCTTGGCACATCTCAGGGATGATACTAACCAAATACCTCCAATTGAGTCGGTTTCGATAGTTCGTGAGTTTCTAGATGTGTTTCCCGCAGACCTTCCGGGTATGCCACCGAATAGAGATATTGACTTCTGCATTGATCTTGAACCGGGTACTCGCCCCATTTCTATACCCCCTTATAGAATGGCTCCCGCGGAGTTGAGAGAGTTAAAGGCCCAACTTCAAGAGTTGTTGAGCAAAGTCTTCATTAGACCAAGTGCATCTCCTTGGGGTGCTCCGTTGTTATTTGTTAAGAAGAAGGATGGGAGTTTTCGGATCTGTATAGACTACCGGCAGTTGAACAAGGTAACTATTAAGAACAAGTATCCCATTCCTCGCATTGATGACTTGTTCGATCAGTTACAAGGTGCTTGTGTCTTCTCTAAGATTGACTTGAGATCCGGTTATGATCAATTGAAAATATGGGCAACGGATGTGCCAAAGACTGCTTTTCGGACCAGGTATGGGCATTACGAATTTGTAGTGATGTCTTTTGGTCTTACGAATGCCCCTACTGCTTTCATGAGCTTGATGAACGGGATTTTTAAGCCATATCTGGATCTCTTTGTGATCGTATTTATTGATGATATATTGGTATACTCAAAGAGCAAGAAGGAACATGAGGAGCACTTGAGAATTGTATTGGAAATATTGAGGGAGAAAAAGCTTTATGCCAAATTCT
The DNA here is from genome assembly GCF_036512215.1 of Solanum lycopersicum. Lineage (NCBI taxonomy): Eukaryota > Viridiplantae > Streptophyta > Magnoliopsida > Solanales > Solanaceae > Solanum > Solanum lycopersicum. The sequence continues at coordinate 51,773,575 of NC_090802.1, read as the reverse complement.
CCAAGTGTGAGTTTTGGCTAGATGCAGTGTCCTTCTTGGGGCATGTTGTTTCTAAGGATGGGGTGATGGTGGACCCTTCTAAGATTGAGACAGTGAATAATTGAGTAAGACCTACTAATGTGTCAGAAATAAGGAGCTTTGTGGGTTTAGCTAGCTATTACCGTCGATTTTTCAAGGGATTCTCTTCCATTGCTTCCCAATTGATGAACTTGACTAAGCAGAATGTTCCATTTGTATGGTCGGACGAATGTGAGGAAAGCTTTCAAAAACTCAAGACCTTGTTGACTACTGCACCAATCCTTACCCTGCCGGTGGAAGGTAAGAATTTCATTGTCTATTGTGATGCATCTTATTCGGGTTTGGGTGTAGTGCTAATGCAAGAGAAGAACGTAATTGCTTATGCTTCAAGGCAATTAAAGGTGCACGAACATAATTATCCGATCCATTATTTGGAATTGGCTGCGGTAGTGTTTGCATTAAAGCAATGGAGACATTATCTATATGGGGTTAAATGTGAAGTCTATACGAATCATCGTAGTTTACAGTATGTCTTTACTCAGAAAGATTTGAATTTGAGACAGAGGAGATGGATGGAACTACTGAAGGACTATGATATCACTATCTTATATCATCTGGGAAGGGCTAATGTGGTGGCAGATGCCTTAAGTAGAAAGGCAGGGAGCATGGGAAGCCTAGCCCACTTACAAGTTTCTAGACGCCCATTGGCTAGAGAGGTTCAGACTCTAGCTAATGACTTTATGAGGTTAGAAGTAAATGAGAAGGGAGGATTGTTGGCTTGTGTGGAGGCGAGATCTTCTTTTCTTGACAAGATCAAGGGAAAACAGTTTGATGATGAGAAACTAAGCCGAATTCAGGATATGGTGTTGCGAAGAGAGGCTAAAGAAGCAATAATGGATGAGGAAGGTGTTTTGAGGATTAAGGGAAGGGTATGTGTGCCCCGTGTTGATGATTTGATCCACACTATTCTTACAGATGCTCATAGTTCCGGATATTCTATACATCCTGGTGCAACCAAGATGTACCGTGACCTAAAGCAACATTTTTGGTGGAGTAGAATGAAGCGCGACATTGTTGATTTTGTTTCCAAATGTCCAAATTGTCAGCAAGTAAAGTATGAACACCAGAGGCCCGGAGGAACACTTCAGAGAATGCCCATTCCAGAATGGAAGTGGGAGAGAATTGCAATGGACTTTGTGGTTGGTCTTCCAAAGACATTGGGGAAGTTTGACTCTATTTTGGTAATCGTTGATAGGTTAACTAAGTCTGCTCACTTCATTCCAGTCAAGGTGACCTACAATGCAGAGAAGTTAGTCAAAATCTATATCTCAGAAATCATTCGATTGCATGGAGTTCCACTCTCCATCATATCAGATAGAGGTACGCAGTTTACTTCTAAGTTTTTGAGAACATTGCATGCTGAATTAGGTACTAGGTTGGACCTTAGTACTGCATTCCACCCTCAGACCGATGGTCAGTCTGAGCGAACGATTCAAGTGTTGGAGGATATGCTTCGTGCATATGTGATAGAATTTGGTGGTCATTGGGATAACTTCTTACCCTTAGTGGAGTTTTCATACAATAATAGCTATCACTCAAGTATTGATATGGCTCCATTCGAAGCATTGTATGGGAGGATATGTAGGTCTCCCATTGGTTGGTTTGAGGCATTTGAGGTTAGACCTTGGGGTACTGACCTTTTGAGGGATTCATTAGAGAAAGTGAAATCTATTCAAGAAAAGCTTTTAGCGGCACAAAGTAGGCAAAAGGAATATGCAGATCGAAAGGTTAGAGACTTGGAGTTTATGGAGGGTGAACAAGTCTTACTTAAGGTTTCGCCCATGAAAGGGGTGATGCGGTTTGGTAAAAGAGGTAAACTAAGCCCAAGGTATATTGGTCCCTTTGAAGTACTTAAGCGAGTAGGGGAGGTGGCTTATGAGTTAGCCTTGCCTCCAGGGCTGTCCGGAGTGCATCCGGTATTTTATGTGTCTATGTTAAAAAGATACCATGGGGATAGAAACTACATCATTCGTTGGGATTCAGTGCTGCTTGATGAGAATTTGACTTATGAGGAGGAGCCAGTTGCCATTCTAGATAGAGAAATTCGCAAGTTGAGATCAAGGGAGATTGAATCCATCAAAGTTCAATGGAAGAATCGACAAGTTGAAGAGTCCACGTGGGAGAAGGAGGCTGATATGCGAGAAAGATACCCACACCTGTTTACAGATTCAGGGACGAACGATGGGTAAATTGGTATCTATTGTAACAACCTGTTTAGTCGTTTTGAGCAGCAAATTTTATTTCTGGAAAAACTGGCTGAGACGACGGACCGTCAACAGCACGACGGACCGTCGAGCGGGTCTCGTTCCAAAACACTTAGATTTCTGAAACTTGGATACTGAAATCGACTCTCTGAACTTCGTGACGGAATGGCAGGACGGACCGTCACAGGCGTGACGGGCCGTCACAGATCCTTCAGTAAAATCTAGTCTCTGAACTCTGTGACGCAAACAGCAGGACGGATCATCGCAGGCACGACGGCCCGTCACAGGCACGACGGCCCGTCACAGACTGCGTAATCCCAGGCTGAGTCGGATTTCTTTAAATGTTTTAAGGGGGCGTTTTGGACTATTCCAGCTATAATTATAAATTTAGTGGGTTAATGTTAATAATTTAACTACTTGAGGGTTAAAAGATATAACCTTGAATTAGTTAATGGGTTAAATTCATCATCTTTCATACTTAATTATATGCTAAGTAGGGTAAAAGAAAGAGAGTTTGAATAAGAAAAAGAAAAGAACAGAAAGAGAGGGAGAAACGATCGAGAGAGAGAGAGAGGAACGAAGAGGAAAGCAAAGATCTTGGGGAAATTGCTTGCTTGATCACGAATCTTTGGTGGAGGTAGGTTATGGTTTTTACACTATTCTTAGTTAACTCTTAATAGCGAATGATATGTGTTGGGTTGTATTGTAAAGTTTTCTATATGCTTAATTGTATGCTTGCATGAATGTGATTATATAATTGTGATGAAATAAGCATGATGAAGTTATTGAACCCCAAATCTTGAAAACCCCTTGTTAATAATGATGCCTTGGTATAAAAGAAGGCTTGATGAACTAAAGTAATGCGATTGATGATGCCTTGGTATAAAAGAAGGCTTGATGAACTAAAATAATGAGATTGATGATGCCTTGGTATAAAAGACGGCTTGATGAACTAAAGTAATGAGATTGATGATGCCTTGGTATAAACGAAGGCTTGATGAATTAATAGAATTAGATTAGGGGATCGGGTGTCACGAACCGACACGTAGAATTAGGGGATCGGGTGTCACGAACCGACACGTAGAATTAGGGGATCAGGTGTCACGAACCGACATGTAGAATTAGGGAATCGGGTGTCACGAACTGACACGTAGAACTAGGGGATCGGGTGTCACGAACCGACACGTAGAATTAGGGGATCGGGTGTCACGAACCGACACGTAGAATTAGGGGATCGGGTTTCACGAACCGACACGTAGAACTAGGGGATCGGAGTGTCACGTTCCGACACATAGTAGTAGGGGAGCGGAGTGTCACGTACCGACACAAGAATAAAGATGATGAATCTTGAAAGATGTTAATACACTCAATCTAATGAACCTAATTCCCAAATGAGTATGGTATTGAGGCTTGAGTCCTCATGTGTGAACTTGACGGTACTTATTAACGATTATAGTACTTGTTGTTGCTACATGTTAAGTAATGTAGTTGATTTTATATTATTACTTGATATATATTGTTTTCTATTTTGAGTTGGCCGATGATATCTACTCAGTACCCGTGTTTTGTACTGACCCCTACTTGTATGTTTCTTTTTGTTAAATTGTGGAGTGCAGCAAAAGTGTCGTCGTCTTCAACTCAATCGCAACTCTAGCCAGTCTTCATTACTCCGGATTTCAGGATGAGCTAATGCTTCTAGCTTGGACTGGATCTTCCTCTTCATGTCTTGATGCCTTGAAGTTCCGACATGGACTAGCTTTTTATGTATTTTAGCTTCTTAGATACTCTTAGATTAGTAATTTGAGGATAGATGTTCTTGTGATGATGACTTCCAGATTTTGGGGATAATAATAAGTGTTTGAGTTTTTAGAAGTTGATTATTGATTTTCATTAATGAGTTTAAGTCCTCCGCATTATATTGTGTTATTATATTCGAAATGTTGGGTTTGGTATTGATTGGTTCGCTCACATAGGAGGGTACGTGTGGGTGCCAGTCGCGGCTCGTTTTGGGTCGTGACACTTTTAGTCATGATAATTTATCGTGACTAATTAATCTATTTACAATGAGATATACAAAACCCTTGTATTGGTCGTGCTTTGCTAGAGTTCAATTTGTTATCTCATGTATTCAGATTAACAAATCAGAAATATAAAAGATGAAAAGAAAAAGGAAAAGAAAAAAATATTTAAATCTATAGGATTCACTTTGTGTCCTTATGAACCCTTAGAAAAGCGTAACATTTTATAAAAGTCACAATCTTTTAGCCAAAACACAACTCTTCATTTCTTATTCACATCTTTAAACTAAAACAATTACATCATGATATTAATTCCACAATATTTTTTGGATTCTTTAGACAGTATAGCGGGAACAAAGGTGTAATATTTTAATTAAGTGTATACAAAAAAAAAAAAACAAGACCTACAATTAAGTAGATATTTTTTTTTCTTTTATTAAATTCTTTTACATAGGAATAATAATAGTTTAATTATTAACTTTTAACTAATACTTATAATTTATTTAATTTTATCAAAGCGGAATGTTTATTTATGTAAAGTATGATGTGACAATTTATTTCATTAAATAAATAAAAGAGAGTGTATTAAAAGATAAATATGTTTTTCTCAAATTAATAAACATAATTTAAATGAAACTCACATTTTTAATAATTTAGATCAAACTAAGTGTTAACTTTTGTGGAAATAATTCAAGTTACCGTACAATTTATTATTTTATTCAATTTCTAAAACTAAACAGTAAAAGATTGAATATCAATAAATGTATTAGTATTTCGTAACAATGAAAAAAAGAACAAATTAATAAGTACTCCGCATGATCCATATGGAACAATGTATTATCTATGAACCTAGATCAGTTTATTAAAATACATCATAATGAAATTAAAAATAAGATAATTTCAGATTCTTTTCCTGTTTTTACATAGTAATCACTGATTAAAAAATTAAAATACCCAACTGGCTGGTGCACTTGATATTTTTCACCTAGTGTCAAATGTCAATATCATACTATGAATTAGTGGTAATTATTTGTCTGATAATGGTGACTTTCTTTAACTTGATTTTTCAAAGTGATTTTCAGTCCTTTTCCTTAAAAAGAAAAACATCAGAAGACTTTAATTTTCTTAATGTTTCCAAGAGAAGTGAGAAGGTTGTATCTCATACACATTTTATCTTTGGAATTAAAACATAGATGCATAAATATATATTATATCATCCGTAAAATAATATACATATGCACATATTAGTTTTGGAACTAAAACATAGATGCACAAATATATATTACATCACCCCTAAAATAAATATATCGACACACATATTAGCTTTGAAATTTAAACATAGATGCACAAATACATATTGTATCACTGCTAAAATAAATATAAATATAAAGGTTTTTTCAAGAATATCTGTAAAAATTTCGATATACAAATGCGGTATGATAATCAGGGGCGGAGCTATCTTGTATGAAGGGGTTCATTCGAATCTTCTTCAGCGAAAAATTATATTATTTATAAATAGTTAAAATAAGTTTTATATATATATATATATATATATATATATTAGATGTCGAATCTCCTTCGGCTATTTATTTTCATACATTTTGAATCTTATATTGAAAATCTTGACTTCGCCTATGATGATAATATGGAACATGTTTTCACTATAGTAATGCAAACGTTCAACAAAAAGTCAAGAACTCAGAATGGAAACTTTTGATGTTAATGCAATTAAAAGAAAAAAAATCAACAATCAGCAATCGCCCAAAAAATATTGAATCAAGATCCACGGGTATAGATAAAAATAATTCAGGTAAAATTAAACTTCTATGAGCTCCTCCTCCCCTCTCCCATCGTCCCCTTCTCCCATCGTCCCCTTCTCCCTCTTTCTCTCCTCTTCTCCTCTCTCCCCTCCCGTCTCTTCTTTCCCCCTTTCCTCTTCTCCTTTCTCTTCTTTTTTTTTGCAGGTATAGGCAGCAGCGTCCAGCGCTTCCCACCAGCCAGCAGTTCCGGCGAAATCTGCAACTCAACGGGAACCTCCATTGCTGGCAGCAGCCCCCACCGGCGGAGAAGACACCAGCCAGCAGCCGCTGGCAGCGACCTTCTCTCGCTTTCGTCTTCCTCTTCGCCTCCTCTCCCCCTCTCCCCAGTTCGACGAGAAAACAACAGCTGTACGGAGACAGCGAGCAGCCGACGAGGAGAGCAAAAGCCACAACAGGCGACCAGCGCACATCCGGCGAGAAGCGATGGAGCCGGTGAAGGCAGTAGCTGACGCTCCTACCGAAATGGGATGCAAAGCTTCAATAAGACAGATCTTTACATATCCGTTCGGGTTCGTTTATTTTCCAACTATTACCTCCTTTGGCAAACTTACACATTCATCTTTGTTTTATGACAAGCTTGTCACTGATTGCAAATTTGGATCTATCGTGCAACATGTTGAATTGAACTATCATTAGTATGAATAAGAAACCCAGATAGTTTTATTTAGCTCTTTGAATATATAATAATTATGTGATGACTTATATTATTGCAAATTTTATCCCGTTGGATTGATTCTCATGCCTTTTGCATAGTAGTATTATTTGGTCTGTCAATCAAGTGCTCAATTTTAAGAATAATCATAATCATTAGATAGTTCTTATAAGTTTTTGTGTGCCGATTTTACATGATATTAACTTGTGGTTTTGTTTTAAATCGATTCCTTCTACAATTTTAATTAGACACTCCTGTATTTTTATGTTTGCCAAAATTAGTTGCGCGTAAAATTAAATTTTTGTAAAATTTGATCATAGCTTGATTCTTTGCTCCATTAATTGGTTGTAGGTATTCACTGTGATTGATTTGCTAATAATCCTCATACTTATCTAAATTAGCATCTCGATCGATCCCCATATATATTTTTGCCCCTCTTTTATTTATCTGATGACTGTGGTAAATTATTTTAGGTCATGAATATTAGTTTAGGGTGTAATTTTATTCTATCCTAAATAATCATGCCTATTTGCTTGACTAAATCAATTTAGTTTTTAAAAATATTCTTTCCTAGTTCATTTTACATGATGAATTATGGTAAATTGAAGTTGCTCATCTTAATTTGACATATTGTTTTTATATTTGATATAAATAATTTAAAATAATTATGTTTTGGTCTTATTTATTAAGGTAAAAGAATATTGTCTTCCTTACTTTACTCTTCTTACTCATCTATTTTTTTTAGTAATGAAACATTAAATAAATAAATAAAAAATCTGATTTGTCTCTCCTAAAAAAATAAATAAATAAAATAAATAAATAAATAATAATAATATTTCTCTTCCTAATTTATTCTTGCTTATATTTGGAAGTGGTATATTTTTATTTTGGCTGATTTGAACCTCCTTTAAAATAAGGAAAACAATATATTTAATTGACTCCTTTAAATATCTTTTTTCCTTATTTGTTTCCCCCTCTTTGCTATATAAAACAACCCCTCCTCCATCATTTTCATTCATGTTTTATTCACTAACTAAATTCATACACTCATTCACTCTCAATCGCAAGTTCTCTCATCACTCTTCATTCTCCCATTGCTCTCTTGCTACTCTAAATACATTAAGATTTCGATAAACATTCAAGTGCTCTTCTTCGCTACTTTGCTTTTTGTTTTTGTTCGAGTAAAGGTTGGATCAACTTGCTTTTCATTGCTACCATTCCTAATCTACTCAACCGTTATTTGATTGCTTTAACAGGTTTCAAACTTGAAGTTCAAGTTGAAGATTATTCATGAAGAAAGATTTATTCGCTTATTTGAATATTTTTTTTTATTTTTTTATTGTTTATTCGAATGTTGTAACATTTGTAACTCTAAAGATCATATATATAAATTTATTTGGGGGATCATCTAGGGGAGGGGGATTTATATGCCTACTTGTTCATTGTAAATTTTTTAGAAATCATGCCTATAGGTTGGTCTTTAACCACCTAGAATTATTGTTTTATAGGTGTTATAATCTAACCAATTTTCAATTTGCTTGACGCTTTTCGTTAATAAGTCTTTAAATAATAATAACTAGATTCTATTAATTTTGAAATGTTAAAATCAAATCATAATAATTTAGTAGGTTGATTAGGTGTTATCACTTTTAGCATTGTCTTGTCATGTAGAAACCATGCCTAAAGATTAATTTGTTCATATCATTTAGATTTACAAAATCATGCATATATGTGCTACTCTTTTTTTGACACCTAGAAATCATGTCTATAGGCTTGTAAATAAACTTTTAACATATCCATAAAAAAATAGAACTTGTTTGTGCATATTTGTGCCCTCCCCCTAAAATTAGTTAATATTATTTCATGAGTAATCCCGTTTGTCTTCTTGAAGATTTCCGCATTCCTTGCAATATGTTATTTTCTTAAAATAATAATGATACTAAAATCATTTCATGCATTTAACAAATTATTTGGCTTTAAATATATTTCATCGTAAAACCTTTGCATTTAATAAATTTACCACCTTAATGTTCTACTAGTTTTTAGTACTTACAAAGTTTTGCAACATAATTTTCTTAAAAGTCATTATTCAATCTTCCTTTGAAATTTTGGATTGATTATGACATTATTTTTGAAATAAATTACAAGTACTATCTCCTAACCTATCATTAGTGGGAAAGTCAAAGGAACTATGAGGTCTAGTTCTAATTTTTAAACCGACGCATCCTCGGAAGTACCACCTACCCATGAATTTCAAAAAGAATTATGTGCATTTATGTGTAAATATTTATGTGCCTACATGTAAACTAAATCTTTTGAATCATTTTCAAAAACATAAGCTATTTTTAGACCGACTTCAAATTAAAATTGTTTCTATGGCGGAGGAGCGCGATCAACAATATCGTGGCATCATCCCTATAAAAAACAAACATTTTTAAAAAAATAAAAAATTCATATTCAAAACTTGCTCAATTTTCATAACTTTACCTTCTCACATATTAATTGCTTAATATTTACAAATTTTGTTTATAACATAGTCTCACATGCTTAATAAAAATAAAACTTAATTGTTTATTTATTGCTATCACCTAGCCTTGCATGCTCAAATTAATGAAAAATAGTATTAATTATTTTGTATTTGTTATCACTTAGCAAGATTAAATAAATCAATAAAATGAAGTGACCTTGATTGATAATTGTAACCCCCACATAGATTGCATGAGATACGACCGGGACCCACACTTGTGGACCTCGAGGGATGCCTAACACTTTCCCCTCGAGGTAATTTGAACCCTTACCCTAATCTCTGGCTCGCTGACCTTAGCTAGACTTAGTTAGGTTAGATAGGTACCCTAACGCGCCTTAATTCGTTAGGTGGCGACTCCTCAAACTCAAAATCCCAAGCAGCGACCCACAGCCTGCGCAGCAGCAGCGCCTGGAGGGGCGCACGATAGCAGCAGCAGCGGCCAGCAAACGACGACAACCAGCAGCCAGGCGAGGCCACGGCGAACAGCAGCCGCCCCCTCTCCTCTCTTCCTCTCTTCCCCTCGTTTCTCCGCTCTTTACCCTGTTCTCTTTTTCTTCTTTTACAGGGGCAACGTAGGCGAACTCTCCAGCAGTAGCCGACGACCAGCAAGGCTCTCGCGTTTGCATTGCTCTCAACTCCGGCAAAGTTTAAGACGGATCTCAAACAGATCCGTCCCGGTATAAATCCTATTCTATTATATATTATTTCATTTGTTCAATCCTTTGTGATTCATATATTCTTGATAATAATGTTTTATTATGTTCATTATGTTAGTTATAGTTTTGATGTTTAAATAGCAAATTGCAATTTGTGAATGTTAAAGTGTTGATCATCACTAGCACATATCTTACCTCCTTGACTCAAAATATTTTATACTTGAATTAATCTAGATAGTATTGTGTTCTTATTTCTTATGGAATGTCATAGCTAAGATTTTGGAGCTTGTTGAATCAATTAGTTATTATTTTGTATAATTTTGTTCATCTGATTCTTTAACTGTTCACGATTTTGTTTTGCTATTTATGTCACGACCCAAATCGGGCCGTGAGTGGCACCCACACTTACCCTCCTATGTGAGCAAACCAACCAATCTAACCCCAATCTTTTACCAATAATAACAGAAAATAATGCGAAAGACTTAAACTCATTAATAAAAATCAATTAAATAACTTCTGAAAACTCAACAACTATTATTATTCCAAAAATCTGGAAGTCATCCTCACAAGAACATCTATCCTCAAATTACTAAAGCTAAGAGTATCTAAGAAACTAAACATAAATAATAGCTAGTCTATTCCAGAACTTCAAGGCATCAAGAAATGAAGAAGAAGATCCAGTCCAAGCTAGAAGCTTTAGCTCACCCTGAAATCTGGTGTGACGAAGACTGGCTAGAGTTGCGGTTGAGTTGAAGACGACGGCAAGTTTGCTGCACTCCACAAATAATCAAAAAGAAAACATACAAGTAGGGGTCAGTACAAAACACAGGTACTGAGTAGATATCATCGGCCAACTTAAAATAGAAAACAGTATATATCAGATAATATCATAAAATCAACTACAATACTCAACATGCGGCATTTACAATTACCATAACCCTTGGTCACAACACCAAGCTCATCAATGAGGATTCACGCCTCCCCATTATACTCATTTGGGATTTAGGTTCATTAAATTGAGTATATTAACATGTTTCAAGATTCATTCTCTTTACTAATCCTGGTGTCGGAACGTGACACTCCGATCCTCATCATACTATCCTGGTACCGGAACGTGGCACCCGATCCATATTCTATCCTGGTGTCGGAACGTGACACTCCGATCCTCATATACTATTCCTGGTACCGGAACGTGGCACACAATCCATATTCTATCCTGGTGTCGGAACGTGACACTCCGATCCTCATATACTATTCCTGGTACCGGAACGTGGCACCCGATCCATATTCTATCCTGGTGTCGGAACGTGACACTCCGATCCTCATATACTATTCCTGGTACCGGAACGTGGCACACAATCCATATTCTATCCTGGTGTCGGAACGTGACACTCCGATCCTCATATACTATTCCTGGTACCGGAACGTGGCACCCGATCCATATTCTATCCTGGTGTCGGAACGTGACACTCCGATCCTCATATACTATTCTGGTACCGGAACGTGGCACCCGATCACCTAATCTCACTACTTTCGTTTGTCAAGCCTTCTTTTATACCAAGGCATCATCATTAACAAAGTAGATTAGGGTTTCTTTTTCAAGATTTAGGATTAAATAGCTTCATCATGCTTATTTTATCACAATTATATAATCACAACATGCAAACACATAATTAAGCATATAGAAGGGTTTACAACACTACCCAATACATATAATTCGCTATTAAGAGTTTACTACTAATAGTATAAAAACCATAACCTACCTCCACCGAAGATTATTGATCAAGCAAGCAAGTTCCCAAAGCTTTGTTTTTCTTCTCGTTTCTCCTCTTTCTCGTTCGATCCTCTCTCTCTCCTTGTTCTTTCTATTTTTCTTATTCAAACCCTCTTTCTTTTACCCTAATTAACATATAATTAAGTATGAAAGATAACAAAATAACCCACTAATTAATTTAAGGTTATCTCCTTTAACCCTCAAGAAATTGGATTATTAGTATTCAACCACCAACTTTATAATTATAAGCAGGAATAGTCCAAAACGTCCCTTAAAACATTTAAAGAAATCCGATCCAGCCTGGGATTATGCAGCCTGTGACGGGACGTCGTGCCTGTGACGGGCCGTCGTGCCTGTGACGGGCCGTCGTGCCTGCGACGGTCCATCCTGCTGCTCCATCACAGAGTTCAGAGACTCCATTCCATTAAAGGGTCTGTGACGGTCCGTCGTGCCCACGACGATCCGTCCTGCCATTTCGTTACGAAGTTCAAAGAGTCGATTTCAGTACCCAATTTTCAAAATTCTAAGTATTTTGGAACAAGACACCCTCGACCGTCCGTCGTGCCCATGACGGTCCGTCGTGGGTTCCGTCGTCTCAGCCAGTTTTTCCTGAAATAAAATCTGCTGCTCAAAACGACTAAACAGGTCGCTACAATTTAGCACCTGTCAACTTTGCTCCAATATGAAAAATTGCTAAAATTAGCATGTCGATGGAAGATTCTTGCATGTTTAATGTATGGTAGGCTTTCATTCTATTGATGTAAAAAAAAAAGGGTTTTGGCTTATTTGTTTTACCTCAATTAAAGTTTTCAGCATATTTCGTATTTGATAAAAGAATAGATGTTGAACTAATTTTACTCTTTGTTAAAAGAATTTAGTGTTAAAATCGATTTTCCTTTCATTTTTAAAAATAATTAGTTAATTTTTTTTAATTCATGGTGATAACGGGTTAATAGTTATTTTCTGATATGACTGAATAAAATTAAAAATATATATATATTAATTGATCTCTTCTTTCCTTACTTGAAAATTGACTGATTTCTTATTTATTTTTAAATGACTCTTCATTAGTTAAGAAAAAATAATTTTGATCTTCCTAATTTATTCTTATTTGTTTATATTTGGTAGCTTAATAATAATTTAATTTTAGGTCTTCTTTATTTAAGGGAAAATATTATTTTCCTAACTTTTATTCTTACTTATCTATTTTTTGTAATGATTTTTAAAATTTTCTAATTTTGGTTCTTCTTTATTTAAGGAAAGATAATATTACTCCTCTTTTCTTATTTTATTACTTGCTTATAGTAGATAAAAAATACTTAAATAATTTGGCTGATTTGAATCTCCTTTTTAATAAGGAAAATAATATATTTAATTGACTCCTTTAAATATCTTTTTTCCTTATTTGTTTCCCCCTCTTTGCTATATAAATAAGACCCCTCCCTTCATCAACTCATACACTCATTCACTCTCAATCACAAATTCTCTCATCGCTCTCCCTTCTCTCATTGCTCTCTTGCTAGTCTAATAATACATTAAGAATCCGGTAATTATTCAAGTGTTCTTCTTTGCTATTTTACTATTTTGTTCGAGTAAAAGTTGAATCAATTTGTTTTGCTTAACTGGTTAGTATTCTTAACATTCACACTATCTTTACATTCACACATTTGTGTAAGCTATTGTTTTTTTTTTCTATATGTAGAATTCATCATTAAACAATTGCATATTGTCTCACCTTCACTAATAAGTGTGATTACTTGTGTAGTTATTTGATTGCTTTGACAGGTTTCAAACTTGAAGTTCAAGTTGAAGTTTAATTGAAGAAAGATTTATTTTTTTATTTGAATGTGTGTGTGTGTGTGTACATATATATATATATATTTCCTATTTTATTTATTCGAATGTTGTAACATTTATAACTCTAAAGATCATATATACAAATTTATTTGGGGGGTCGTCTAGGGGAGGGGGATTTACATGCCTACTTGTTCATTGTAAATTTTTAGAAATCATGCCTATAGGTTTGTCTTTAACCACCCAGAATTATTGTTTGTAGGTGTTATAATCCAATCAATTGTTTGATACTTTGTAAATAAGTCTAAAAAATAATAACTAGATTCCATTAACTTTTCAATGTTAAAATCAAATCATAATAATTTAGTAGGCTGATTAGGTGTTATAACTTTTAGCATTGTCTTGTCATGCCTAAAGATTAATTTGTTCATATCATTTAGATTCACAAAATTATGCATATATGTGTTACTTTTTTTGAACACCTAGAAATCATGTCTATAGGCTTGTAAATAAACTTTTAACATATCCATAAAAAAATAGAACTTGTTTGTGCATATTTGTGTCCTCCCCCTAAAATTAGTTAATATTATTTCATGAGTAATCCCGTTTGTCTTCTTGAAGATTTCCGCATTCCTTGCAATATGTTATTTTCTTAAAATAATAATGATACTAAAATCATTTCATGCATTTAACAAATTATTTGGCTTTAAATATATTTCATCGTAAAACCTTTGCATTTAATAAATTTACAACCTTAATGTTCTACTAGTTTTTAGTACTTACAAAGTTTTGCAACATAATTTTCTTAAAAGTCATTATTCAATCTTCCTTTGAAATTTTGGATTGATTATGACATTATTTTTGAAATAAATTACAAGTACTATCTCCTAACCTATAGTTAGTGGGAAAGTCAAAGGAACTATGAGGTTTGGGGGTTACAATTGTCAATCAAGGTCACTTCATTTTATTGATTTATTTAATCTTGCTAAGTGATAACAAATACAAAATAATTAATACTATTTTTCATTAATTTGAGCATGCAAGGCTAGGTGATAGCAATAAATAAACAAAATTTGTAAATATTAAGCAATTAATATGTGAGAAAGTAAATTTATGAAAATTGAGCAAGTTTTGAATATAAATTTTTTATTTTTTAAAAAATATTTGTTTCTTTATAGGGATGATGCCACGATATTGTTGATCGCGCTCTTCCACCATAGAAACAATTTTGATTTGAAGCCGGTCTAAAAATAGCTTATGTTTTTGAAAATGATTTAAAAGATTTAGTTTACATGTAGATACATAAATATTTACACATAAATGCACATAATTCTTTTTGAAATTAATGGGTAGGTGGTACTTCCGAGGATGCGTCGGTTTAAAATTTGGAACTAGACCTCATAGTTCCTTTGACTTTCCCACTAACGATAGGTTAGGAGATAGTACTTGTAATTTATTTAAAAAATAATGTCATAATCAATCCAAAATTTCAAAGGAAGATTGAATAATGACTTTTAAGAAAATTATGTTGCAAAACTTTGTAAGTACTAAAAACTAGTAGAATATTAAGGTGGTAAATTTATTAAATGCAAAGGTTTTACGATGAAATATATTCAAAGCCAAATAATTTGTTAAATGGATGAAATGATTTAAGTATCATTATTATTTTAAGAAAATAACATATTGCAAGGAATGCGGAAATCTTCAAGAAGACAAACGGGATTACTCATGAAATAATATTAACTAATTTTAGGGGGAGGGCACAAATATGCACAAACAAGTTCTATTTTTTATGAATATGTTAAAAGTTTATTTACAAGCCTATAGACATGATTTCTAGGTGTTCAAAAAAAGTAACACATATATGCATAATTTTGTGAATCTAAATGATATGAACAAGTTAATCTTTAGGCATGACAAGACAATGCTAAAAGTTATAACACCTAATCAGCCTACTAAATTATTATGATTTGATTTTAACATTTCAAAATTAATAGAATCTAGTTATTATTATTTAAAGACTTATTAACGAAAAGCGTCAAGCAAATTGAAAATTAGTTAGATTATAACACCTATAAAACAATAATTCTAGGTGGTTAAAGACAAACCTATAGGCATGATTTCTAAAAAATTTACAATGAACAAGTAGGCATATAAATCCCTCTCCCCTAGATGATCCCCCAAATAAATTTATATATATGATCTTTAGAGTTACAAATGTTACAACATTCGAATAAAGAATAAAAAAATAAAAAAAAGATTCAAATAAGCGAATAAATCTTTCTTCATGAATAATCTTCAACTTGAACTTCAAGTTTGAAACCTGTTAAAGCAATCAAATAATGGTTGAGTAGATTAGAAATGGTAGCAATGAAAAGAAAGTTGATCCAACCTTTACTCGAATAAAAACAAAAAGCAAGGTAGCGAAGAAGATCACTTGAATGTTTATCGAAATCTTAATGTATTTAGAGTAGCAAGAGAGCAATGGGAGAATGAAGAGTGATGAGAGAACTTGTGATTGAGAGTGAATGAGTGTATGAGTTTAGTTAGTGAATAAAACATGAATGAAAATGATGGAGGAGGGGTTGTTTTATATAACAAAGAGGGGGAAACAAATAAGGAAAAAAGATATTTAAAGGAGTCAATTAAATATATTGTTTTCCTTATTTTAAAGGAAGTTCAAATCAACCAAAATAAAAATATACCACTTCCAAATATAAGCAAGAATAAATTAGGAAGAGAAATATTATTATTATTTATTTATTTTATTTTTTATTTTTTTAAGGAGAGACAAATCAGATTTTTTTTTTATCTATTTAATATTTCATTACTAAAAAAAATAGATGAGTAAGAAGAGTAAAGTAAGGAAGACAATATTCTTTTACCTTAATAAATAAGACCAAAACATAATTATTTTAAATTATTTATATCAAATATAAAAACAATATGTCAAATTAAGATGAGCAACTTCAATTTACCATAATTCATCATGTAAAATGAACTAGGAAAGAATATTTTAAAAAACTAAATTGATTTAGTCAAGCAAATAGGCATGATTATTTAGGATAGAATAAAATTACACCCCAAACTAATATTCATGACCTAAAATAATTTACCACAGTCATCAGATAAATAAAAGAGGGGCAAAAATATATATGGGGATCGATCGAGATGCTAATTTAGATAAGTATGAGGATTATTAGCAAATCAATCACAGTGAATACCTACAACCAATTAATGGAGCAATGAATCAAGCTATGATCAAATTTTACAAAAAATTAATTTTACGCACAACTAATTTTGGCAAACATAAAAATACAGGAGTGTCTAATTAAAACTGTAGAAGGAATCAATTTAAAACAAAACCACAAGTTAATATCATGTAAAATTGGCACACAAAAACTTATAAGAACTATCTAATGATTATGATTATTCTTAAAATTAAGCACTTGATTGACAGACCAAATCATACTACTATGCAAAAGGCATGAGAATCAATCCAACGGGATGAAATTTGCAATAATATAAGTCATCACATAATCATTATATATTCAAAGAGCTAAATAAAACTATCTGGGTTTCTTATTCATACTAATGATAGTTCAATTCAACATGTTGCACGATAGATCCAAATTTGCAATCAGTGACAAGCTTGTCATAAAACAAAGATGAATGCGTAAGTTTGCCAAAGGAGGTAATAGTTGGAAAATAAATGAACCCGAACAGATATGTAAAGATCTGTCTTATTGAAGCTTTGCATCCCATTTCGGTAGGAGCATCAGCTACTGCCTTCACCGGCTCCATCGCTTCTCGCCGGATGTGCGCTTGTCGCCTGTTGTGGCTTTTGCTCTCCTCGTCGGCTGCTCGCTGTCTCTGTACGGCTGTTGTTTTCTCGTCGAACTGGAGAGAGGGGGAGAGGAGACGAAGAGGAAGACGGAAGCGAGAGAAGGTCGCTGCCAGCGGCTGCTGGCTGGTGTCTTCTCCATTGGTGGGGGCTGCTGCTAGCAATGGAGGTTCCCGTCGAGTTGCAGATTTCACCGGAACTGCTGGCTGGTGGGAAGCGCTGGACGCTGCTGCCTATACCTGCAAAAAAAAAGAAGAGAAAGGAGAAGAGGAAAGGGGGAAAGAATAGACGGGAGGGGAGAGAGGAGAAGAGGAGAGAAAGAGGGAGAAGGAGACGGCGGGAGAGGGGAGGAGGAGCTCACCGGCGATGGTGGCTTTCCCCGGAAAGAATGGGGAGAGAGAGAGAAGCGGCTGGGCAGAGGGAGGGGAGGAAGAGAGAGTGATTTTTTATTTTTTTGGTTTGGTCTTTTAGGGTATTAGAATTTAGGAAGAATAGGAGATTAAACCTTGACCGTAGGATTTAATAAGAGATAAAGGGCTATGATTCGATTTTTGATTTATTTTAAAGATGGGCGGATGAGATTAAAAGATGAGATGTATGAAATTAGATTGGCAAAGATATAGAATGGCTAAAATTGCAATTAAAGTGGCTAGAATTGAAATGAAATAGTGGCTATGATTGTAATAAAAACTTAATTGGAGTGGCTAGAATTGGAAGAAATTAGAATAGAATAGGCTAGAATTTAAATAATTTTATTAAAATACTACATACATTAAAATATTTTGTATAATTGAAAATCATCTAAATTTTAAAACATTTGAAATAATATTTACAATAATTTTATAAAGTAAACTATACTAAAATATATTATTTTTGAGAAAAAATCGACTAAAAATTCAAAACTTTAAGTAAATTTTAAAATACGTATTTAGTCTAATATAATCCTAAAAATGGTTAAAGGTCGGTCAAAATTGGGTGTCAACAGCTGCCCCTTGGTTGATTGAGAATGAAGAATGAATTGTCAGGCAACCAACGTTGACTTAGTAGCCGATTTTGTTCGACCGATGAGAGATGTCAGTTGGATCAATTGAAACGATATTGAGTTTAAAAGGGTATGACCGAGACTTTGGTATTAAGCCGCCCACATATCTCTGGTTATAGGAGAATCAGGTCGTGTGTAGTTCTAGATTCAAGAGCAAATGAAACTCTTAAAAATTGAAAGAGCGCTAAGGTATTTGAAAGGCACGATATCGGTTTGAATAGATAAGAATAGAGTAATGAGAAAAGAGAGATTGAGAGGCTAGAAGAGCGTGACAGATAAGCAAGAAGAGCATGATAGAGTGAGGTTATCAACATTTGAGCAAGGGTTTGGAGTATGAAAAGCGAAGAATTGATAGAGTCTTTGTTGGGATAGAGGATTGCATGATAATTGTGATCAAGGATGATCGATCATATCTGCAAATTTTAGATAAAATGTTAGTTTATAAATAATGTATGACCAATAATGATAAAATATGAGTTCTAAATAAATGACAAAAGATGATAAGAAGCGTCTCTGTTTGAGACGTAGTGCAAGCCTTGATAGTATTTGACTTCTTGAAGGATCGAACCCATCTCTGAAGAATAACGTCAAACTCCAATAGATTTGATATCATAAAGATATAATAATATAGACGAAAATATCTGGTTGTTAGGAGAGTCTAAACGTCATTTTAAGGCGGACGAGCCTAAGCATCATATTTTAAGGCAGAAAAGCCTAAACATCCTATTGTAAGGCGGAAGAGCCTAAATGTCGTATTGTAAGGCAGACGAGCCTAAACATCGTATTGTAAGGCAGAAGAGCCTAAATATCCTATTGTAAGGCGGAAGAGCCTAAATGTCGTATTGTAAGGCAGACGAGCCTAAATATCGTATTGTAAGGCAGACGAGCCTAAATATCGTATTGTAAGGCAGACGAGCCTAAATATCCTATTGTAAGGCGGAAGAGCCTAAACATCCTATTATAAGGCGGAAGAGCCTAAACGTCGTATTGTAAGGCGGACGAGCCTAAACGTCGTATTGTAAGGCGGACGAGCCTAAACGTCCTTTTGTAAGGCGGAAGAGCCTAAATATCCTTTTGTAAGGCGGAAGAGCCTAAACATCCTATTGTAAGGCGGAAAAGCCTAAATATCGTAGTATAATAAGGCGGGAGAGCTTAAATATATATTCAGTCAGTCATAGAAGAAAGTTTATAATAGTCTCTTCAAAAAAAAAATCTAAGGATAGTATGACTTACATAGTAGCTCCTAAATATGACAGTACGCTCATATAAGTTATTCCTGCATCCAGAGAAAAATCGTAAATTCAAAAGGCGAGAGATGGTCACACCTGTGCTTGTTTTGCCTTTAGAGTTGAATTCCGTTGTGATGAAATTTTTGAGGATTTCTCAAAAATTTCTGCCCCAGTTTAGAGTATAAGATACATACTCATTTTTTAAATATCTTTATGAAAATTTTTGAGGTTTCCTCAAAAATTCTGCCCCAGTTTATTAGTAGGGAATTTTGATCCTGCTTCACTCAAAGAAAAAATTGTAAGTCCAAAAGAAAGTGATTGTCTTGTATTTGGACATTAAGGCTCGACTTCGAATTCAAGTGTCAATTATGTTCATGGATTGTCAATTAGTCTAGATTTAAATTTGTAAATTAATGTTTTGAATGACCATGGGAAAGAAAGAAAATTTATTTGATAGAGACTGGACCCATCAAGGGTTGCCTACGTATCCAAAAGGAAATTAGGTAAAACGTAGTTCAGAATAACAAGGAAAAATGAAAGGAATGGGGAAGGCTTTGGGCATAAGGTCTGAGAACAATAGAGCCAACTTTGTTCATAAGAGTCTTGTCCATATCAATTTCTCTGATGTGATTTACGCTTCCTTTTCAAGTGCCTAACATACATCTTTGTAGGGTCTCCTTGGACGATGAATGTATTCGCCATATAAGGATTGCAATTGTTGTTTTGTCGTCCTTGTTGCACTATAATTTTTCTTTTCTCAATCATATTTTGAATCTTATTTCTCAATGCTGCACATTTTTCGGTGTCATGACCTTGAATGTTTGAATGATAGGCACAATTTTTGGATAGATCAAAGTTTGAAGTAGAGTGCTTGGGAATCCATCCATTTATTGGTCTTAGAAGTCCTTTAGCCCATAATCTCTGGAAAATGTCGGTCAAATTTTCCCTTAAAGGAGTGAAGACACGAGTTTTCCTCACCTTATGTTGAGATACCTGAGGGTTGGAAGGCTCAAGAATAGCATGAATTTGCTCAATATTCTGATTTCTTTGTTTCGGAGGTATATAGGTAGATGCATCTTCGTTCCTTTCATCTAATGAGTCTTTCAGGACATGAAAAGATTTTTGTGTATTAGCAATTCTTCCAGACTGAATGCCATATTCTAACTCTTTTCCAATTCAAATTAGACTGTCGAAACTTTGAATACCAGCAAAGAATAGGTTTTTGTAGTATATACCCTCAAGTGATCTGATGAGAGTTTGGACCAACTCCTTTTCATGCGGTAAGTGACTATCTTGGAGGCTACCATTCTCCATCGTATGACATATTCCTCAAAAGATTTATGACTTAATTTCTTCAATTTGAACAAATTTAACATTGTAGGGTCAACCTTGTTATTAAACTTGTATTGTTCCACAAAGTCTCGAGCCATGTCTTCCCATGCGAGCCATTTGTCGAAGTCTTGTTGGACGTACCAAGTGAAGTCTATTCCTGATAAGCTTTGAATAAATAACCTCATTAGGAGAGGTTCATTGTTTTCTAAGCCAACTAGCCTGCTGCAAAAATCTTTGAGATGTGTCATTGGATCCCCATGCCCGTCGAACATGTTGAATTTTGGAATTTTAAATCCCGATGGTAATTCCACTCCTGGGTGTAGACATAAGTTTTTATACTTCAGGTCATGAGCAGGTATTGAGTGTAGTCCTCCATTCACTTTTTTCTCCAAGTCATGCATTTTCCGCTGCAGTGCATCTAGCTTAGACTTCTCTATTTTGTCATTTATTCGCTCATATTGTGAAGCATCAAATTTGAGGCGTGTTGGAGACAGACCTTTGTTGAGAAAGGGTGTGAGTAGGAATAGGATGAGGAGAGATAGTCCAAAAGGTACTTTGTTGTGGACGGGAAGAGGGGTGATTTTTTCGAAGGTTGAACATATTTGTCATGTTGCGGGTTCTTAGTCGAGCCAAAATCCAAATACTAGACAACCTTTAGTCAAAGAAATAAATCAAACACAAAACTGAGTTATTATATAGTGAGCCAAAATTATAATTTCAAATGAATGACACAATAAGCTCAAAGTGGGACAATTATAATAGTTAATAGAATAAGGTCACATAATTGATTCAAGTTATACCTTGCCAATTTGAAGTTTTAGAGTCAAAGAAAGATTTAACTCCATTTTGACATAATGACTTGATTTAAAATATGATGATCAAATTGACACATAAATATGCAATTTGTCTAAAGGGTGTTGGGGCCCTTTAGACAATAGGATGACTACTAATTATATGGATTGACGTCAAGGGTCAAACCACCTAGGATTTATGCAGCATGTATGACCTAACAAGGACTTCTAAAAGTTGTCTTGACGCGGACTTGAAAGGGATTCTATGCGAGAGGCTCATGGTTTCGCGGTAGTAAAACTATCTGTTACATCCACGCATATGCCGACTCTCTATAATGGGTATTTGAATAGAATTGAACTAGTTGTGAGAGGTGCAAAGGCACAACATCACGAAAAATAAAAAAAATGAGAGGGTCCCAATTGGGGGAAATATGAGCGGAATGCCAATTATCAAAGCAATAAACACTTAGCATTTAAATTGGAAAGTGGTAACATATAAACATTTTATAAAACAATAAATAAATAAGCATAAATAAATAAAAGACATTTAAACATATAAAGATGTAAAAAAAATCACGCAAATAAGGAAAGAGGATATGAGATTAAATGTAGTAAACAAATAAGGAAAACAGGGGAATGTGAAACATGGTAATAAACAAATAAGAATGGAGAAAAGGGGTGGAACATGAAAAGAACATAGTAAACAAGGCAACAAAATGATAGCTAAATATGATGAACACCTAGCAAATAATGAAATAAATAATATAAAGTAAACCCCACATAAATAAGCATGAAACACGTAATGGTAAGAACCTAATATCCCCAGCGGAGTCGCCATTCTGTCGCACCCCATTTTTGCGGAAAACGAGTTTTGTGCGCGACCTAACAACTCTTTTGGGATTTTAAGTTTGAGGAGTCGCCACCTAACGAATTAAGGCGCGTTAGGGCACCTATCTAACCTAACTAAGTCTAGCTAAGGTCAGCGAGCCAGAGATACGGTCGAGACCCACACTTGTGGACCTCGAGGGATGCCTAACACCTTTCCCTCGAGGTAATTTGAACCCATACCCTAAACTCTGGCTCGCTGACCTTAGCTAGACTTAGTTAGGTTAGATAGGTGCCCTAACGCGCCTTAATTCATTAGGTGGCGACTCCTCAAACTCAAAATCCCAAAAGAGTTGTTAGGTCGCGCACAAAACCCGTTTTTCGCAAAAATGGGGCGACACCACTTTAAATTGTCAAAGGAGCAGTCATCCAAGACTTTCGAGGAGCGTGATCACATGGCACTTGTTCCATATGCTTCAGCAGTTGGTAGTTTGATGTATGCTATGGTCTGCACTAGACCTGATATAGCACATGCAGTGGGAGTAGTTAGCAGGTACATGGCGAACCCTGGGAAAGAGCATTGGGAAGCTGTGAAGTGGCTTTGAGATATCTGAGAGGTACATTCAGTACTTCACTTTGGTTTGGCAAAGGCAAGGTGACTCTACAGGGTTCTGTGGATGCTGATCTTGGTGGGGATGTTGACTCGAGCAAGAGTACATCCGGGTACATTTACACCGTAGGTGGAACAACAGTGAGTTGGATGTCCATGCTTTAGAAGTGTGTTTCTCTTTCATCTACTGAAGTTGAGTATGTGGCAATAGTTGAAGCTGGGAAAGAGATGATATGGCTAGCAGATTATCTTGAGGAATTGGGCAAGAAGCAGAGTGAGAAGATTCTTTACTCAGATAGCCAGAGTGCCATACAGTTGATGAAAAATACAGTCTATTATTCGAAGACAAAGCACATCAAAAGGCGATACCATTTCACTCGCAGGGAAGTGGAGGATGGTGATATGTGCTTGGAGAAGATAGAGGGTGCAAAGAACCCGGCAGACATGTTGAAGAAATGTGTTGATGTTGGGAAACTGAGGTTATATAAAACCTCGGTTGGTCTTCTGTAATTGTTGCTACAGATGTTACGGTGCGGTAAAGATGTTGATGATGAAGAGATTTTTTTTGAGAATGTATTTTTTGGATGACTGAGTCAGTCTCCAAGTGGGAGAATTGTTAGGTAGTGGAGCCTCATTAATTTTAGGTTTTCCTATTTATTTTCTATTTTAGGTTTTCCTATTTATTCTCTGTAACAAAAAATACTCTGATTTATTAATATAAATATATCTCAGCGCCGTGGAAGTTTACTCACGGGATTTTACCATGAAATATTGGGTTTTCTCTTTCTCTCTCTAGATCTCTCATCTCTTTCTCTTGAAAGTTCTTGTGTTCTTCATTCATCTAGTGTGTGTGCGTGAATTCGATCCTAACAGGCTATACTCTCCAAACATGTTCTTCAGGCCTTACCTATACATCTTCTATCTGCAGTAACCCCACCCAATACAATCTTCAAGCAAATTCAAAGGGTTATTGCAGATTTTTTCTGGGGTTGGAAGAGTAATAGATAAAAATATCATTGGTCTTCATGGAGAAATCTGAGCTACCCTTATGAGGAAGGTGGGGTGGGGATGAAGAACTTATAAGATGTTTGCAAGTCCTTCCAATTCAAACAATGATGGACCTTCAGAACAAAGCAAACCTTGTGGGGAGATTTCTTGAGAGCTAAAATACTGTAAAAGATCAAATCCGGTTAGCAAAAAATGGCACACTGGAGAGTCAGCAACTTGGAAACACATGTTACTTAACAGACAACAGGTGGAGCAACACATTTATTGGAGACTTCAAGCTGGGAACTCTTCCTTCTGGTGGGACAACTGGCTAGGCACAGGACCATTAGCTCAACACACCAGCAATAACAACAGACTTAATAACTGTACTGTTGCAGAATTTTGGGAAAATGGGGAATGGAATTGGAGCAAACTGGTGCAACATGCACCAGCCAACCATCTATCCAACATCCTGGCTACAGAAATACCTCAACAACATCACAAGCCTGACCAAGCTATTTGAAAACTCAACAACCATGGCAACTTCAGCTGCTCTTCTGCATGGGAACAAATCAGAAACAAAAGAGAAAGGAACCACTTTAATTCTCTCTTATGGCATAATTGCATTCCCTTTAAATCTTCATTTCTTTTATGGAGAACATTAAGGGGTAAGCTCCCAACTAATGAAAGGCTATCTAAATTTGGCATTGAGCCATCACATTGTTTTTGTTGTTTTGATAGAACAGGAATGGATAGCATTGAACACACCTTAAACTCAGGACAATTTGCAGCTAGAGTGTGGAATTTTTTTGCAGGAAGTGCAGGGTTGCAGGCTGAACATTCAACATTGCAGATGCATGTCAAACAGTGGTGGACAACCAAGCCAAGGAATGCAGTCCATCAATTGCTGCTGCAGGCCACTCCAATTTTTATCTGCTGGAACTTATGGAAGAACAGGTGTGCATGCAAGTACGGAGGCAAAGCAACTAACGTCAGCCGCGTCAAATATGCAGTCTACAAAGATACATTTAAAATGCTGAAAAATGTGTTCCCACACATTAAATGGCCTGCAAGCTGAACAGCCTTAATCCAAATAAGTGAGAAGTGTAACCATGGCATCAAAGTGTGTATGGTAACATGGAATAAACCTCTGGATCAATGGATCAAGATAAATACAGATGGAAGCGCACTCAAGAATCCGGGAAGGATTGGGGCTGGAGGTATTCTTAGAGACAAAGAAGGCCAATTAGTGATGGCCTTCTCAACACCTCTTGGAGAAGGATCGAACAACACAGCTGAAATTGAAGTTGCTCTCCTTGGGATGAATTGGTCACTGGAGCTAGGATACAGGAATATTGAGTTAGATTCCCAATTAGTGGTGCACTGGATTTCAAAGAAAACAGCCCCACATTGGAGTATTTCCAATCAGCTAGACAAACTCCAACACCTCATAATGCAAGCTCATAATTTCAAATGTTGTCATAACTTCAGAGAAGAAAATTGGGCAGCGGATGCACTTTCAAAGCACAGCCATACCACTGCAGTTCCCCAAGTATATCGCAACAACAATGAACTACCTAAAGAAGCCAAGGCATACTACCATCTTGATTTAATGAACTTGCCAAACTTTAGAAGAAAGAAAACTAAGATGATCTTTGATCCTCCTTGAGGTTAATTACCTTTTCAACTTAGCTATACTTAAATAAATATAGCTACTTTGAATAGGTGTTTAGGTTATTTAGTTTATAGACTTTCTTGTAAAGGGAGAGTCTCCTTATTTTATGCTTCCTAGATACTTTGTAACGAGAGGAGTCCTCTCCTTAGGTTCTTAGTATTTTGGTTTCATCTTTTATTGTAAGGGGAGGAGTTGACTTTCTTCGGAAAGTCGATTCCAAACCATCGTAGGGCTGGAGGTTATCCTTGTATTTTGAATTTTGTTATTAATGATAAGGCCTGGGAGTGTCGCTCAGCCCCTACCCCTCCAAGGGTTATTAAAAAAAATACGAGACATAATCAATATTTTGGTCACTCTGATATTAGATTGACCCAAAAATCTATTCATTTAATTGGTTAAGAAAAGGTAAAAATAATTAATTTCCAACTTATTTTCTTTATGAAAAAGGCAAATCATTTGCACTCACACCTTCCAATCATTTTTAGTTTCCATGAGCAACAGTGTTAAGATTTATTTTTAAAGAACTTCTTGTAGAAAGTAATGAAATTTTCCAGAATAACTTTTGTTGTTAGTCACGTTAACTACCTATTTTTTCGTAAGATCCCTTAATTTTTTGACAATATCTAACAAAAGGATGAAAGTTGTTCACTTACAAATACTTAAAGGATATTTTCTGTTAAAAATGATACTTTAAGAATGTAGTTTAAGTTTGGGATTTAGTTAAAGGATTTTTTGTGCTAAAAATGATACTTTAGGGGATGTAGTTTATGTTTGGGGTATAATTGAAGGATGTTTTTGGCCAAAAAACTCGAGAAATAGAGGGCGAGAAGGGAATATGAGAGGAGAGAAGAAATTGAGAGGGAAAGAGAGAGAGGTCACGACGCGGCGGAGATGGGGGGGAGGGGCGAGGGGCGACTGGCTGGCAAGATAGGAAGAGAAATTAAAGGAAAGATTTGCTATAAAATTTTAAGTATTGTTACGTTAGATAATTATTTTGAAAATATCACAAGTTTTTATGCATATTTATCAAAAGAGGAAAACACTAATGTCCTTAAACTATGCGGAATGAACAAAAATATCCTTAGTTAATAGTTAAGTTCATAAATGTTTTTTAAGTCAAAAAATATCTTTTTCCAAATAAACATATTTTTTTCTTTTACAACATATTATTTTCCTAAAAATAATCTTTTAATTAGAAAATATTTATCCATAAGATGAAATAATAAAAATAATTTTTATTTTATTAGAAATTTTTAATGAAAATTAATGACGACCATTGTAGTCGAAATAGTGATAAATAAAATAATTACTAATAATTTAAATATGTCGACCACATATATAAGTAGTCAAGATATTTGCATTTATAAATATTTGTCTTATTAAATTAGTTTCCCGACTATTACTTTATACTTCTTATATTTCATATTAACTTAATTTTTAAGATATTTAACATTCTTTAAAAAAAATAGATTAAGACATAAATTAAACTTAGTTTTTCATTTTTATCCTTATAATTTATTCTAAATTTTTTTATTAAAATAACTAAATATTAATTAATCACTAATTTCAATACAAACTAATAAAAGGTAAAATTTAAATAAAATGTTTGCATTATCCACAGGTGAGAGGCTGATCATTTGCATTTCTAAGATTAAACAACTTGCCAATGACCCAATTTTACAACAATAACAGTGTGAAATATATCACTAGGTGGGATTTGGGAGGATAAAGTGTAAGTACTCTTATTATTATCTTACAGAAATAGAAAAATTATTTTTAAAAAAATCGATTCAAATATAATCAAACTGAAATAATAAAAAAATATCATCCATGATTTCTTCCTTCGATTTCGAAAAACATCAATATACATGTGCATAGGTAGCAATTTTTCTTCTAATTTTCCACTTTTGATTTAACTTGCAAAGGTATGATTTGTTGAAAAGTCATGAAAAGAAAAGTAATAATAAAATAATTGCAATAATAGAAAAGTTAAGAGACAGCAATTTAATTGATGATAACGACTAATTGGGGGAGGTATATAGAATTCAAAAGGGTATCAAAAAATGAAAAAGCAGAAGCACCAATTTTCGATATTCAACGTTTGAAAATTGAGGTTGATAATAACTTTATGCCTTTATTTTGCCCCTCGTGCACCAGCTGCAAATCTTGATTATCCCAAAAATTAAAGTTGATTTTTTAGAATTATTAAATATATCTTAGATATTTAATAGATCATTTTAAAATTTTGTAGAGTAAATATTTTTGATATTTATATTTAAGAAAAATTTAGATAATCTAGAGTATTAAATATTTTAAGGGAATATTTGTAGAAAAAAATTAGAATAGTCTATATTTTTAGTATCTAGAATCATCCCTAAACAAGTATATATAAATAGCGGTAGCCTTAGTCATTTGTAAACAAACCAAGAACAACCCAAATAAAAGAGTCTTCTTTTATAAATAAGTTTTCCTTTCTAGCTTTTTCTTCTATAGTTGAATCTACCGATCTTAGTTAACAATCTTGAGTTAGCATAAGACTTTTCAAATCATACTTTTGTTATGCTATTCTCTACATATTCACTTTCTTCTTCTTCTGCAAATTGACGAATTACGAGTGTACTGGGTACAATGAAAAATATATTTTTTTAAAAATAATATTTGGTAAGTAAGTAATAAAATAACATTTATAATATATAGTTTTTACAAATGATAATATAGGGTGAAATTGGTGGAGGGGAGGGGGTGGGGATGGGGGGGATCGCACAATCATTTATATTGTTTCTAGTTTTATTAGAAAACTATTTTTCCATTTTTAATAAATTTATTTTTGAAGATAAAATATTTTGATCAACTGAATATTAACCTAATTGATTTTCGCTCTAGGTTGTATTAATAGTAGTATTAGATTCACCTACCACCTTTAGAGCTCGTCGCGCACTTGGATGGTGGCGTCGACATTAAAGGTTAGATATAGAATTACGCACAACTATTAAAAACAATGGATATAAAGTGTGATGATTTGTTATGATATGAGACTTGAGTCTTGAATTAATTTAACGAGTAATATAGGTCTTAGCTTATGTAATTTTTTTTTTTAATTTCAATTGCTAGTTTTTAAAGTACGATTCTTCATTATTTGTAGAAAATTTAAAATTATTTTTATACTTTACAATAATTGATAGAAATTGATTCTCTGCTAGAAATTTGATTTATCGTTGATGTAAAGAAAACGTTCACATTTATACTGGTAATATTAGAGAAGTCTTAACTTTTATCATTATAATTTATAAAATATCTAATTCTACCCTCGTAATTTTCAACGAATCTTTAAGTCAATAGTAGGATTTATTTATTTTTAAACAAAAGAAAACTGAAATGCATGAAGCAAGCTAACAGCTAAACAAGTGACACGCAATGCCACGCCTTTAAATATCTTAAGAGTCTACTATGTGGACTTAAGTGATCAATTTTCCATTAGTTTCATGATGATTTTGGGGTTTGATTTGGTAAAAATAAATTTCTTCAAAAATGTTATTTCTTTCGTTTTATTTTATATATCGTTTAATTTGATATGATATTTTTAAAAAAAATAAAAAATTTTAAAATTTGTGGTTTAAAACAATACCTAGATATTTGTGTACTTAAAAATTGTTTCACGATAGAAAAAAAAAAGAAATTTTAAAGTTAAATTATTTCTAATTATAGCAAGGTAACATCTCAAATGAGATGACTAAAAAGAAAAAGCTGTCACATAAAATAAATGGAAGGTTTTTTATTTGTGCTAAATGATTCAACGTTTATATTTCTATAATCAACGATTTTAGATGGACTTAATTAGATTTACATTGATAGATACGTACTTAAGATTGTCTCAAGTCACTTTTGACTTTTTCATAATTTCCATTACATTAATCCACGACTTACTATTTGTTTCATTCTCATATACTCCACAGAATTAAGGAACAACAAATTAACCCATTAAATTATAATAACATTTCATACATACAGAAATAATAGTGGCAGATTTAGAATTTTTAATAAGAAATACAATATGTGAAGAACTAAACACACGAATTAATCGAAGAAAATTCGACATCAATTATATATACATAAAAATAATTTAATCATGTATAAATAGTAAAAAAAATTGCAAAATGGGTTGGGGTAGGGTTGGCTCCACCCCTAATAGTAAGTACGCTGGTGTTAACATCGCTACACCAAAAATAATTTTTAGTAGTACTTAATTAACTAAAAATGTATTTTAAAAGTAATTAAAACTCTCAGTAAATGACTCTAAGCCCTATAACTACATTAGATTCAATGACAATTAACTAATATTGATAAAAAAAATTTAGCACTATTTATTAATGCGCATATTTATTACCACTAAAAATTGTTCATATATGCTATTAAGAAAAATAATAATTGATGTAGTGAGTTTGCCACTTTACCCCTATTAATTATGAAGTTGATGAATTAAAATTTTTAAATATTTGAAGAAATTATACATTTTCCAAAGTAATCAATTGAGGATATAATCGATATTTTTTTGTTCTTTTTTTATTTGTCTAAATTGATAAATAATAAGAGACAACTAAAAATGTGAACAACTTATTAAGAATAGAGCAAGTATATTCAAGGAAGCCAAATGGTAACGTAATTTATCATTAATTAAATAATGTTATAAAATCAAGCTTATAAGAATATAAGTATAAAGAGAAGAAGGCAAGAGAAGTAGATAGAAGAAGAGGAATTTTCTTCTTATTCAAGTGTATTATACAAAAGGGGAATGATACATCTATTTATAAAGCTGAGATATCATCCCAAAGGTCACCATGATAAATGCCCAATTAGTAGGTACATAGTTATCCAAATGGTTCTTATCTTCTTGGAAACATGTATACATGAATACAATTAAGTTTTGAGTATATCTAAAGGACAATCCACACAATTTAATAGATTTATAACACTCCCCCTTGGATGTCCATAGATAATGTGTCTCGTTAAAACCTTTACTATAAAAAAACCCAGTGGAAAAAAATTCTAGTGAAGGAAAAAGAATACACATATCGTTTAATACACATTATTTGTTGTCTCATTAAAAACCTTGCCAGAAAAACTCAGTTGGACAAAATCTCGGTCAAGAAAAAAAGTGTAACGCGTATTGTACTCCCCCTGATTAAAACATCACTTATGTCTCCAATCTTCGTACATTGTGGTTGGTATATCCTTTTTCAAAGAAAAACCACACATTTCCTAAATATGGTGTATCATTTATCTCAACCAGACGCACTTTTGACTTACATCATGGAGAGCTTTTATTTTTGCATAGCAACATTTGCTTCATTGTTCGCCAGGATATTATTGTGTCTCCACATGCAAACACAGAGTGTGCTTGAGATATAACTTTTATGCGGATCAGATAAATATTCTTCATCTGCATAACCAATCAATTTTGTCTTGGATTCCTTGTGATAGAATAAACCTATAACTATGGTCATTCGAGGATATTCAATCATGTGCTCAACACCATTTCAATATCTTTTTATCGGGGAGAAACTGAATCTTGCCAGTAAATTTACAGCAAAACAAATATCTGGTCAAATATTGTTAGTAAGATGCACTAATGCCCTGATTGCACCAAAATATGGAGTTTCATCACCAAGAAGCCCTTCATCCTTCTTTTGAGATCAAACTGAATCATCATTTATGTCAAGTGATCTCATAATCATTGGGGTACTCAATGAATGTGATTTATCCATATAAAATTGTATCAAAATTTTTCAGTGTATTTGCACTATTAGACAAATATTTCATTTGTCAAATTATCAATCTGTAGGTCAAGACAAAATTCTGTCTTATCAAAACATTTTCATAAAATACAAGGACAATTAGGTTCATTATTTTGTACCCTTTTCTTCCTTGACTATTTCAATCCATATAAGGATTCTTGAAGCTTTATTGAAAAAGTTCCTTTCAAACTTTTATATGCTTCAGACACCTTGATTGTTTCAAGGATTTTCAATAATCTTTATTGTCTAGCTAGACATGACAATTATTCATTATATGCATTTAAGTTTTTCATATGTTGCCAGATCAAAACAAACATTATTGCATCCACCATAGGAGAATACATCTCCAATAATGTCAGAAAATTTTACGACAAACCTTTATGTCCCAAGGCACAAGTTGTACTTGATATATTACGATTATACCATCGCATAATAATTTATTGTACCCCACATTCATTATACCTTGATTTATGGACTATCTGTCCAAAACGTCACTTTTCTAAGTGAAATAATATACTTGAATCATGCATTTTACTTGGAAAACCTTTTATCTGTCCACACTATATGACAAATTTGAATTCAAGATCCTCGTCACAATATATATCATTGAGCGCTACCTCATATATCGTCGACGGTTATTTTATATCAATTCCAATATGACATAACTTATCGAGATCTCTTCATTATTCATTATTTTCCAGGTACCTGAACCTTATCCGAGGTTTTATGAAGTGTTATGTCAATGTGCTCTTTTATATCACTTGCCTCATTATCATGATCATATTGATCATTTGCTCCTCGCCTTCTTCAAGGAATTTTATATTTGCAACCGATTGGTCTATTACGCTTCTGGCGTATCATAGACTCCGCCCTTCAAAGACTTCACATTGGAACATTTACAGCTGAATTATATCATAGGGTCAGTGCATTCATCTGACAACTAATTTGCAACATTATGCAAATGAATTATCCCTTGAACTTTAAGTTCACATATATATTTAACGAGGATCTAGATAATTCATAATTAAGCTCACACATAATTTTCAGCTGTCAAAATCATCTCTTCCCCTAATGTTAGAAAATCTAACATTCATCCCAACCTTATTTAAGAATTCATCTTTGTGCGTGGTGGAACAATTAAAATCATAACCGCATATTAACATTTTAGATGAAAATTATATGGTTCCTGACCCTGAACCAATTTTAATGGTGAGACCTTGTTGGCTTGATGCATACATGTGTTGCTACATGTTAAATAAATTTATCTCATACCAAATTTTATTTTGGAGTTTTGTTTTCATAACCATGATTTAGCTATAATTTGAGGCATACAATTTTTGCTTAATCAACCAGCATTATCAATATAATTTCATAATTTGGAACTGTGCTCTTAATTTAACAATTCGAGCAAACAAACTTACAAAAATCAACTTGTAAGTTGAAAAAAAGCACATCTGATCATCGCGTAGATGCATCTATCATATAGTTGTAAATGATCCATATGGTAGGTGAATGGGTCAATATTCACCTTTTTATATGTTTTAAAATTTTCAGGGAGTACAATCCCAACCTTTTTGGTACAATGATACGATAATTAAATTATCAGAGAATAAGCAACACAAGAGAACTCTTGAAGAATATTTTATTTCTTTATCATATAAGCCACTTGAATTCTCAATTATATTTGCATCACATTTAAACTAGAATGGTGAACCAATCATGCTAACTGATATTTATTTCAATACACTTATAATTTACTTTTGCATGTGATTCTATTAGCATGTACATGTTTATGTGCAACAAACAAGAGGAAAAATTGGATAATATTTATAACCCTCTTCGATTGTAGTAATTTAAAGATATTAAATTTTTTCATAATTTATAGTCTCAATATTTCTTTTCAATTAATCCAAAACTTAAAAAGTTTCTTTTGAGACTCACTACAACCCCAATATTATTCCTCTGATAATAGCACAACTCGTTAGAGCTTGCAATTTAATTTTGGGTCAAAGTCATATGCGACCACTCAAATTTATCCCAATTATTCATTTAGACACCTCAACTAGACGTTCTATCTATTGAACACCTCAACCACCCCAGATTTGAACCGTACAACCATTTTTTAATAACTTTTCATTAATT
This sequence comes from Solanum lycopersicum, assembly GCF_036512215.1. Taxonomy (NCBI): domain Eukaryota; kingdom Viridiplantae; phylum Streptophyta; class Magnoliopsida; order Solanales; family Solanaceae; genus Solanum; species Solanum lycopersicum. The sequence continues at coordinate 51,739,783 of NC_090802.1, read as the reverse complement.
ATGTGGCGCGAGTAGTTAACCTCTCCACGTGTATCTGACGTGTATTGAATGACCATTTAAAAATATCTCGTGTATCCGACGTGTATTTGTTAATGCCTAAATTGGGGAAAATTCCCAAATCTTTAACTTTCAGAATAGTTCTCTCTGTATGTTTCTCTCTCTCTTTCTCTCTCTAACTTTGCAATTTTTTTTATTTCAAGCTCTCCATCTCGTGATTCATTCCAGATTGAAGTTCGATTGTTGTTTGATTCCTCTTCTTCGTGTTACGATCTATCCTCCTGTAAGTTTTATTTTTGTTTCTTTACATGCTTTCTTGTATGAATTTCATAAAGCTCTGATTTTGTAAAAATGTAGGATTTGCGAATATTCTGTCCATTCTTTATTATTATCAAAAAGTATGATTTAAAGCTTTATTTTTTAGTTGTTTGTATGAGTTTATTCCGTTAAATATAGGGTTTGGTTGATATTTGTAGAGCTAACAATTGACCATGGAGGAAATCATATTTACGAAGATTTACCATGGTGAAATCTTATCTGAGTTATATGTCCCTACTTATGTTGGAAACTATGTGTCTGCGCTCAGGTATATCATCAAGGACCACTTTTTCATTTTGGAACTATTGTATTATACTAAAGAATCAGGGAATGAAACTATTAGAGGCTTTTATGTGAAAGATTTATTGAATAAAAAATGGATACTAATTACAACTTACAAACATTTACTAAACCTTATTAATAACTTAAAACATGAGGACACTTTTGAAGTATATGTCTGTCATGTATTAGATAAATCCTTACTTGACACTGAGGTAACTATAGGATATCTAACTAATGGTGAAGATGGTGAGGCTGTTAACTTAGATGAAGAAGGTGAGGCTTGTAATGTTAGTGGTGCGGGTGAAGTAGCTGTTTACTTAGGTGGAGAAGGTGAAGCTTGTAACCTTACTGGTGAGGGTGGTGAGGGTGATCATGTTAACCTAGGTGGAGAGGAAGTGGATGATAACCTAGGTGGAGAAGATGCATCTGATTTCTTGAGTAGTGATTCAGATTTAGATATACCTTCAGAAGATGGTTCAGATATTGATGAGGAGTTGAGAGCTTTTAGAGAGGAAATAAGAAACAAAAAACAGAGAGAAAATGCTACTGAATTTGAAGAAAATACCAATTGGAGAGGCTGGTGGTATAGATAGAGGCTTTGAGGATATTGGAAAAAACAAAACTGAAAAATATGCAGGAAAATTGGGTGGAGATGAAGATTATATTGATAGCTCTGACTGTTGGAGTGATGATAGTGATGAACAACTAGATATGGATGTTGTTAAGGGAGTAGACATACTTGCTAGAAAGAGAAGCAAAAAGGTTAGGTATGATAAAGATTGTGAAGTGTCAATTTTTGAATTTGGAATGGTCTTTGAAGGTGCAAATCAGTTAAGGAAAGTAGTGGCAGATTATGCCATAGAGTATAGAAGACAGTTAAAGCTAAGAACTAATGAAAAACATAGAGTGAGGGTGAAGTGAAAAAAAGTTTAAGTGTAAGTGGTTGTTATATGCTTCGATTGACAGAGACTTAGGTGATCTCATTGTGAATAACTATCATCCTATTCATAAGGGTATTCCATTAAATAGAAATAAGTTGTGTAATTCAAAGTTTATTGCTAGAAAGTTTAAGGACAAAATTATATCTCAACCATACATAAGAATTGGGGAAATTCAAGATTTGGTTAGAAAGACATTGGGCTTTATGTTGGTAAGACTCTTTGTTACAAGGCTAAACAGAAAATTCTAAGGGAAGACATGGGTTTTTGGAATCTGAAATACGCCAGATTGTGTGACTATGCAGATGTTATCAAACAACCCAATCTTGGAAGCTCTTGTTGGGTAAAAATTATTAAGAAAACTGAATCAAGGAAGAACTTTTTTGTGTATATTTATCTGTGCTTTCATGTATTTAAGCAAGGATGGTTGGAGGGTTGGAGGAATATAATTGGATTTGATGGTTGTTTTCTCAAGGAAACTTGTAAGAGTGAATTAATAGTTGCTGTTGGAAAGAATGGGAACAATCAAATGTATCCAATTGTCTGGGCTGTTGTGAATATAGAAACAAAACATAGTTAGAGCTGATTCATAAGAAGGAAATAACAGAGGACTTACTACATTATGATCCCATAAATTAGTGTAGAGTTTTTTTCAGACTCATTCCAAGTGTGATGTTGTATAAAATAACATATGTGAGACTTTCAGTTCATGAATCTTAGCTGTTATACATAAATCAATTACTACCATGCTAGAGGATATTAGGAATAAAATGATGAACAGACACATAGACATGATCAAATTTGCTGAAACATCGATATCAGACATTGCACCTATGGCAAGGGCAATATTAGAAAGAAACAAGAAGTATTCAAAGAACTGTAATATTCAATGGAATGGGGTGAATAGTTTTGAGATTAGTGATGGTGAATACTCATTTGTTGTTGACTTGGAGAAGAAGCATTGTGACTGTAGGTTGTGGACATTAAGAGGTATTCCTTGCCCTTTTGTGCCTATTATTAGTTGAATCAAGATCCTGATCAACGTGTAGAGCACTGGTATATGAAGGAAACATTTCTCGAGGCTTACATCATTTCATCCAACCAATACTCAATATGAGAATGTGGCCTAAAACTACAAGTCCATCAATAAAGCCTCCAAAATCAAGAAAAATGCCAAGTAGACCTGGCAAGAAGAGAACAAAGAGTAAGGATGAGCCCAAAAAATTGGGAAAATTTTTCAGAAAAGGAGTAAAGATGACATGTTCCATTTGCAAGAAAACTGGTCATAACAAAGTTGTGTGTGCAAGAGTAAGTAATGCTAGTCATATTCACATTAGTAAATTGCTTAAAGTTTATAATCATATGTTTTATTTTGTGGTGACATAGTATGGGGGGGGGGGCACTTCTCAATCTACAAGTCAAGAAAATAGCCAACAAAGTTATACTCAAACAGGAGTAAGATTTGCTTTACATATTTATTTGCCTTAATTTTCATTTAAACAGTTATTCATATGTACTTATTTTTGTTCAACAGGTTAGAACACAAAGTTCTGTTTGTCTTGATATCAGTGTTGTGCCAAGAACTACCCAAACAACAGTAAGATTAGATAATGGCTAGCCTTTAAAAATTCATTTGCATTTTAAGTTTGTTCTACAAGTTTTCATATATCCTTATTTATGTTATATAGTCTACAATGGGAGGTCCATCTACAATGGGAGGTCCATCACATTCTACTTCCAGAACCACATATGCAACTATACAATCAAGTCAACCAACTTCTATTTGTGCTGACACAACATCTATGCCAAAACTTGCTCAAAATAGGGTTCAAGTTGAAACTAAAAGAGGATTGAGAAGAAACAAAGATAATGCAAAAGGAATCTCATTTGTTACAGAAAGTGATAGTTCTTCTAGTCAATTGCCACCTTTATCAGGTCACAAGACACCATACAGTTCTGCCTCATTTGTTCCTGCTACTGGAGAAAACAGAAGGCCTGCAACTGGTTTTGATGTTTACTCTAATACTACAACTGAAGCCCAAGTATTTAATGTATGTTCACTTAACATGTTTACTCTGTTTTAGTGTATATTTTATAGCCTTATAATATAACCTTATTTTACACTTTCTATCTTATATTGCAGCCTGGTACATCAAGTGAGAAGATTTTAAGTGGGCCAACAACATTTAAGAGTGCTTCATCAACCAATATAGACAGTGATTTTAAAACCCGTGGCCTAAAATGGAAAGGAAAAGATGCAGTCAGCACCTCACAGTTACAACAAATAAAGCTAAAAAGAAAAACTATAAAGTAGTTCATTTGGGAAGTTGTTATGATTTTGGCCAATGTTAAAAGGGTGTCTATTTGTAAATAATTTACTTCGTCTAATGTATTTTTAAACATTGTATTTGTGTTAACACGACTACGTATTTTGTAAGACAATGATTTTTTGTTACCTCTCAAAGCATTTGTGTTATGTATTTTTCAACTATTACTTTGTGTTATGTATTTTTCAGTCATGCATTTGTGTTACTAGCTCACTTTTTGACAACAACAACACTACCTTTCAATGCATGCCTTGTGTTTTTGTCAATAAGACTACTGATCAATTCAATTCAATTCCAGAAAAAAAATTTCAAAACAGATGTCAACTGATCAATTCAACATTGATCAATTCAATTCAATTCCAGAAAAAAATTTCAAAACAGATGGCAACTGATCAATTCAACATTGATCAATTCAATTCAATTCCAGAAAAAAATTTCAAAACAGATGGCAACTGATCAATTCAACAATGATCAATTCAACTAAAACTTCCAATTTGATACAAAATATGAAGGTCATATACCAATTAAAACATCACTAATTGATCTAGAATAGCTACCTAACTGCTGCAAAACTAAACAATTAAATACTACAATCCTGAACTACATCAACTACAAAATATTAAAGAACCATTTAATCGTTAATAGACAAAGATAAACAATGACAACTCGGTTAAATTTGACATTTTCCCAATCCCTTTGGAGTTTAACATCCTTAAGCTTCTTGTTCAATACCATCAATTTCACTTCACTTTCATTCAATTGAAATTTCAAAGAATCTTTTTCTTCTTCAAGCTCTTTCACTTTTCTCTTTAGTCGATCAATCGGATTTTGATCGTCTATGAGTCTATTCATCGAGGATGATTCATCAATATTTTCAAGTGATAGATCAATCCATCTAAAATATTCACATCCATTATTTTTCTACAAACCTTATAACAATAGTAAGGCGTAATAAATAGACAAAATGTTGATTTTTCAAATAGTACAACAAGAATAATATTTGTTCGAAAAATAACAAACCTTTAATGCTTTGCATCCAAAAAATTGACGACCTGGGTTCAAAGGAGTCCTCAAAGTTTTTAGTCGATAATAATAATCACACTTGCATATATCAACTTCCTCGATATTCACTGAAATTTGCGACATTTGATAAAAGAGAATTGATTTAGAGAAGAAGAGAGAAACTTGGATATATAGAGAATAAGAGAGAAACTTGGAGATTTAGCGAAGAAGAGAGAATTGGAGATTTAGGGTTCTAAATGAATTTTGTGAAAGAGGAATTGGGGATTACACTTCAACTTTAACATTGAAGTATAATATTAACGTTGGAGCCATGTAGGCAGGATAAAAAATGAGAGAAAAATAAATTCACGAACTCCATTAGCGTGAATCACAAACGATTTGCCATGTAGGCAAAAAATGGTTGTACGGTTCAAATCTGGGGTGGTTGAGGTGTTCAATAGGTAGTAAATCTAGTTGAAGTGTCTAAATGAATAAACGGGACAAGTTTGAGTGGCCGCATATGACTTTCGCCCAAAATTAAATTGCAAGCTCTAACGAGTTGTGCTATTATCAAAGGAATAATATTGGGGTTGTAGTGAGACTCGAAAGAAACATTTTAAGTTTCGGATGAATTTATAAGTTATTGAGACTATAAATTATGAAAAGATTCAATATCTTTAAATTACTACAACCGAAAAGGGTTATAAATTTACCCATAGTGTTCTTCCTTTTATAATTACCACAATGATGACTATTATAATTCTGTCATTTCATGTCCTTTTTCATATTGTTAATCATTTGTCATCTTTCAGACTAATTATTTACTGCTACGACATTCATACGATACAATGGAGCAAGTCAACATGTGATTTCAAAGTTATCATATGTTGCTACCACATTTTTTTCAAGGAATGAAGCAAATTCAATAGGACGAATTTCAAGGCTTTTTATCAAAGCCTTAGTCTTCATTATATCATCACTATGGTGCATTGACTCAAACTCAATGTCTTATCCATATAAGGCATGTTAGGCCATCCCTCAAATATTTTGTCATCCGGATTTTAACAAGATGTCTCACCCTTTTGGTGCGATGAGACTTGAATCCATCGTTTTACCCTCTAGTAATTATAAATATTAATAAGTTCCTCATAATTAACACTAAGAAAATAAAATGAAAATTTACTTCTTATTCTTCAATTCAATTCTGAAACGAAAAACTGTTAGTATAATTATAAACCAATGTATAAAATTATTAAAGTAAAACGAACCAATATGTTGTATCTTTTCATATAACAAATATATACTAAAATAAGTTATTAGTATAAGAATAACTTTTGAAAATATAATGTGTAACAAGAAAAATTAAATAAAACTTGTTCCTGCTCACAAGTGTTTCAACTTGCGAAGTGCTACAACTTTTAGAGCATATTCGTGCTAATAATGTGTTATAAAATCAAACTTACAAGAACATAATTATAAAGAGAAGAAGGAATTTTCTTCTTATTCAAGTGTATTATACAAAAGGTGAATGATATCTCTATTTATAGAGTTGAGATATTACTCTAAAGACCACCATGATAAATTCCCCAATTAGTAGGTACATAGTTATCCAAATGGTTCTTATCACCTTGAAAACATATATACATGAATACAATTAAGTCTTGAGTATATCCAAAGAACAATCCACACAGTTCAATGAATTTATAACAAATAACAACTTCTTTTCAATTTTGATATCTTCTATTGATTTATTTCTTCAATTGGAAGATATGTACAGTACAGGTGCATGCATTCTAATTTACAGTGACATAGAATTCAAAAAAGAGGCAGTTAAATTACTATAAATGATATGAATAAAAGTCGTAGCATCAGAATTAGAGCAGAGTACACATACTGACATACATATGGAGAAGTTATATATTTTTGAATATTCAACCTTTGAAAAATTGACGTTGATTTATATATAATATATACTAATATTATATCCTATAAACATTATGAATTATGAATCTTTATGTATTGACTCTTGACTCTACTGTCTCCATTTCTGAATTTTGACCACAATGGGGTATGGGGGCTTCCTCTGCTTTTGAATAAACTATATCTTGATATTTTTCTCCATTTATATAAAAGTATTTTGATTTAGTGTGTTGTGTAAATTATTTTGATCAAGGGTAAGATGACAAAGATGAAGCTAAATTACTTTGTCAGAGTTTATGAAATAAATAAATATTTTTGAAATTTCTTGTCTAAATTAGCTATGGATATATAGTATCTCTTTAGGAAATTATTATATTAAAAGTAAAATAATTTTAAACAATAAAATAATTATTACAGAAGTATTATTCTTTAGAAAAAATTGATTTATAAAAGTGTCACATCAATTGAGAAGGATACTAAATATACAAACAATGAGAGTACATATATACAAAATTTATGTTTATATATTTATGGGTTGAAAAAGAGGTCAAATGGGTAGTATAATAGATTATGACACGTGTAATAAAATATGGGTCTGTTGGTGATAAAGTTATATTTGTACCACTAATTGGACGGTAGGAGTATATGTGTACACATAGTATAACGGAGGGTATATACATACCTTTTATTAAAGTTTGAGGGTAAATTCGTCTTTTTTCCCTATTTTAATTAGTCTTACAATTGTAAGTTGTAACCTTTTCTTAAAGTCCACATTTTCACTTTTTTCTTCTTTTTTTTAAAAGGTGTGTATAAGTCGGATGCAAAAATATTAACTTTTCAGATTATATTATATGTATGAAATTACTACATTCAGTTGAACCTTTTAAAACTATGTTCCATATACCTCTATGATGTTATACTCTAACAATCCGACACAATGGTCGAATATAGATTTTGATGAGTCAAAATAAAATATTAGACATGTAGAAAAAAATAAAGAAAATTTATCATATAATATATATACATAATGTAATGATCTCATTTTTTCGTTATGGAAAAGTTAATCGAAACAGAATTGGAGTCAGAAAACTAGTTGATAGTAACTTGAAATTTCTACCCTAGTCTAGATTTAGACGAAATCGGAGTCATTAAGGTGTAGGAAAATATGATGATGAATTAGAGACCTAATTATGATTTTGATTACATGAGTGGATAGCTAAGATAATAAGGACCTATATCACTTTACAGAATCGAATTCGAGCAAGTAGAACTCCCAAAAATGATCTTTTCGTGAATGGGTACATTCTGTCTCCGTCGAGGCCGCTAGAGAGGGATTCTGAGCGTTGGAGCGGGATGAGTCCACTTTAGCGGGCTAGACCAACTTAAGTCGCTAATACACTCCTAAATGAGCATATTTAGTATTTTTCGACTTTAAGGGCTAAGGAGGAGACCCTAGATGATTTCTTAACATTTTTTCACCATTCTTCAGGCTTAAGGTCAGGTTTTAACACCACGAATTTATTTTTCGATCCGTAGAACCTATTTTCTTGGGTTATTATCATTGGAGAAGGGTTTTGATCTAAGAATTATGGTGGAAAAAAATCCTAATTTGGGTATTAGGATCATAGGTTGGTCTAGGGTTGTTGATTTTATTATAATCCGAATAATTAGATCTTTCATTGTTGATTCTTGCGTATATTAATTGTTATAGACCTAGAGCAAGTGGAAAGAATCCGTAAAGGCAAGATTCAAGTGCTTTATGAGATTCAAGCTTGGATTTGAGGTAGGTGATAATTGTGATTTTATGTTGGTGTATTATATGTTTGTAATTACTTTGTTATAATACATGTATATATGCAAATATTGCATCATTGATCGCCCTAATCGTAAATGAGGATAATTGAATAATTGTATGTCATGAATCACCTTTTGTTGTATAATCTTGATGATATACTTGTGATTGTGATCGTGGTGTGTGAATGGGGATCGGATTGCCACGTTCAGGCAAGCTAACATGGATCAGATTGCCATGTTTCGACATAAATATTGAATCAGATTGCCATGTTTCGACATAACTATGAGATCGATTGCCACGTTTCGACATAAAAATGGGATCGAATTGCCACATTCCGACAAGCTAATAATTTGGGTGGGGGTTCCATGAGAGGACTATTGAATTGTCTTGTGTATCTACTCGTGATGATTACATTCATATTTAATGATGATTGATATCGAAAGACTATTTGTTGCTCTAAAGTGATTTAATTGTAAATTGTTGAGAACTGTGGAACTGTTCGTTGCTGTGAATGATGATGATATTGTTTATGTTTGGTACATTTTCGTTTTATAATGTTATGGTTACTTACATGTATTCACTTATTGGGATACCCGTGTGATCCTTCCAATACATTGTGGTTGAGTACTTATACTGCACTTGTTTTTATTTTTGTTGAGTACATGGTATATTTTGGTGGCTATTGACAAACCTCGTTTAGAAACTCAGTGACCGTTTCGAATTCAAGGTGAGCTAGTTCTTCCGCGCTGCTTGAGTTCCCTCTGTTTAAGTATTCTCTTTTCGGACTCAGACTATTGGTTTAAGGTGTTATTTAGTTTCAAAGTTATAATCCTTGTTCTTAGATTTGTTGTTGTTACAATTTTGTATATTGACTTTTAGGTTCTAGGTTTGATTTCACATTTGTTTAGTTAATTAACTTGCTTTCGTAACTTAATTGCCTCAGTTTTGATTTAGTTGCTTAGTTTGGGTTGTAGTAGTAGTTCTCCACCAATAATTATTGTGGATGTCAATCACGACGATTTAAATAGTGAAACATAAAAATGATAATTTTATATTATATTTACAAAAAAAATTAGTATTATATTTCAATTTTTAACCAAAGGATGACACTGTTTCTTTCATTCTATTATTTAACTAAACATAAAACTTAATAGACGATAATATAATGTTATTTATTCTTATTTCTTTATCAAAGTATTGTATACAGAAGGTGAGTAACTCACTATAAAAAAAACTGTGAGTTATATGGGGATATCTTGGGAATTAGTATGAAAATTCACATGAAACTTATTTTCCTGCAAATTCTTATATTAATTCCCAGAAAAATCCCCATATAATTTACAATTTTCTTGTAGTGACTAAAGATATATGAAACCAACAAGAGTTGTGTAATTAGAGGCAGAGCCAGGATTTTCAATAAGGGGGTTCAAAATCTGTGAAGTAGACACATGAAGTGATCGAAGGGAATTCGACATTTACTATATATACATATAAAATTATTTTAACCATGTATAAATAATATAATTAAGACCTAACTAATTCATTCTAAGAGGTGAGAATTTTTCAACGTGAGACTCTTATATTATACTAGATTTTTACCACTTTTTTAATTTAATGTAAGACTCTTAAACAAGTTGTGATAGGATGAAGGATCATTCCATCATTACTATGAGATCTTGTGTTTAAGTCTTGGCTTAGGTGTAAACATTTCTATTATGAAAAGTATTTTCTTTAAATGAGTCTTATAATGCATGAAATTTAATTAATCGTGGTTTGATTTAAGAATCGAACATAGAATGAGAAAAAACATATTTTTTTTATTAACTTATTTTACTAGTAATTCTTAAGTTAAAATAATTTTAATATTTTTATGGTGCTTGAATGAAATAAAAAATCAAATATTTTTTTCTTAATAAAAACTAAATAATAGTTTAAACACTAATGATTTATGAGTTATAAGTTATTAACCCATCCAACGAGGCTCTAAGATCTATCATCACAACTAGATTTTTTGTCTTAAAATATTTAAGTTTATGTGCAGTGTTTGGAGTTCCATGTACTAGAAAATCAGGTAAACTAGTAGTAGAGTAATTTTAATGGTTCTTCGTTCAAGTTTTGCTTGACTCATATACTTTTTCTAATTAGTAAGTTAACGTTCCGTCATATATTTTTAAATATTTTTGCCAAGTCATTTTTTAGTAAAGTTTCAGTATATGTTTTGATCATAAATTTTTAAATATTTTTGACAAATCAATTTTTAGTGAAGTTTCAACATACGTTTCACCATCAATTCTAGGAGAAATATTTAACTTTCAAAAAATATGATTTATATCCAAAGTTCTAAAAATTATTCCAAATATCAATAAGTTTAGATTATTATTTATAATAAAATAATTCATAAAAATCCCTGACAACGAATATAATTAATATGAATTTTTTTTAAAAGGCAGAAAATGAAAAGGAAATCATTGATTTGTATACGAAAAACCATTATTACTAGCTCTCGTAATTGAAAGTAACTTCGAAGAGTAAGTTCGGACAAAAATTCTATAAAACATGCATATATCGATATAAATTTTGTACAACAAACTAGGAATACAATTTAGTCTATAAATAATGAGTGTTTTATAAAAGATAAAAGTTTGGAATAATTTTTAAAATTTTCTAATGTCATGATCCAAACCATCGTGATTGATATCACACTAACTCTCTGGTGGGAGAACCACAAAACCCAACCCAAGCAACTAAAACAATAACCAAAGCATTTAAGTTATGGAAGCAAGTTAAATAGCTAAAAAAGAAGTTCCCATAAACTTCAACAAGGATTCTAAAGAACTAACTAAACAAATGCGAAAGTAAACACCCTAGAACCTCAAAGTCAATGTACCAAACTATTAAAAGATAACCAAGTCTAAAACGAGAATGTTCATAACCCCAACTATCATAAACACATCTAAGAACTAGTCTAAGCCGGATTGTGAACATAGACCCAACGAGAATCCAAAGCAGTTAGAAAGATGCTAACTTATCCCGAAATTCGAAGGCAACAATCATAAATCTTCTAAGCAGGTCTGTCACAGCCACAGAAAGATGTCCTGTACTCAACAAAATAAAGGCAAAGTGCAGTATCAGTACACAACCACCATGCACTGGCAATATCACGCGACTGCAGTATCAGTACATTACAATCACGCACTGCCAATATCACACGACTATTCCACTAAGTTCAACATAAATAAGTTAATACAACTATATTACCATGCAATATATCGAACATATACAACATTAAATATCACATGCTTCAACAATACACATTTATCATAAGTAGTTGGTCCTCTCATGGAATCCAAACCCAAACTATTAGTTCACCGAAACGTGGCACCCAATACCATAGTTATGTCGGAACGTGACAATCCTATCCATCAACACATCACAATAACAAATACAAGTGTACTTTCAAGTCATACAATGAAGAGTGATTTATGACATATAATCATTCATCTATCTCATTTTCAACAAGTGTGAATTCAACAATGCAACATTCGCATGCATATATGCATTCATAATGAAGCAATAACAAGAATACATCACATCATCATAAAATCACAATCATCACCTACCTCGAAAAAATCTTGAAACCCGAAGAATCTTGATCCTTCCTTTTTCGTATGTGTACCGCTTGTTCTAGGTCTCCAAACAATAAATACGATACGAGAATCAATACACTCACTAATTAATCGAATTTCTAACAGTTCCATCAACCCTGGATCATACGTATGATCCAACGACCCAATATAGATTTGTTTCCTCCATGGAATCTCTAAAAACCTTTCCCCGTTAGTATTAACACATTCTATTACGTTCTACATATAGAAAAATGAATTTAAGGAATGAAAAGCTTACCTTTAACCTCAAGAATGGTGAAAAAGGGTTCAATTTCTTAGCTCTAAGAATTGAAAAGTATCAAATAAGATCATTTAGGTGTATATTAACGACATTAAGTTGCGTCTTGCCCGCCATAGCGGCGCCATCCCACCACGGCAGCCCCACCAAAGCGGCAAAAACGCCTACTAGGGAAGGATTCCCGAGACAGAGAGTAATCTCAAGAATTCCAAGATCCTCATTTCAAAACACACCTCTAAACCACGACTCAGAAAATACCTTCCAAGCTAAGATCAATTCTTGTAGTTCTACATGCCCGAATTCAATTTCGTAAAATTGAACAGATTCCTTAACGAGTTATCTAACTACTCATGTAATCAAAACCATAAATGTTTCACCCGATTGTTACCAGATTTTTCCGCACCTCCAAGACTCCGATTTCGTCCAAATCTGACCAGATAGAAAAAATTTAAGTTACTACCGAAATATTTTCCGACCCCAATGTTTTTTCCATTGACTTTTCTATAATGACGAAATCCGATCGTTACACCTAAATACTAAATTTGGCCCAAATTTTAATTTTCCCTATAGCTTGAGAACTTGGGATGTTTACCAAAAATTATATGATCAATCACTAATTTTCAAATTTTCTCCAAAGTTTTCCTATATATGCTTGTATCGATCTTTGCCACAAACAGGACTCCAGTACAAAATGCTAAATTTTTCTATAAATAATTTGTTTGGTCAAGTTTCTGGAGGTAAAAATATTTACTCTTTTTTTTTTACTAAAAGTCTTTATTTTAAAGAAAGTGAGTTGTACTGCTAAATTTTTAAAAGAAAATATAAGTGTTTTTAGATAGTAGCAGAAGATAAAAAAAAATACCCTAAAATATTTTTTACAAATTACTCTTATAAAATCTTTAATTAAAATTAGTCAAACACTAATTATTACTTAAAAAGTTTTTTAAAAAATGATTGGCTCTGAAAAGACGCTACAAATCGTTTCTCACCAAAACCCTATTTTAAAATATCACTTCTCAAAATAAATCAATTTAAGAATCTTAGTCCAACATATATTATACATTAATTGATTTAAATCGCAAATTGAGTCAAATCAGAAAAAAATCGACTAGTGATTTTGTTTGACTTGATTTGATGTTGAAAAAAAAACCTCGACTATATTTGGGTTGGTTTGGGGTCAACAAAAAAAAACTCAAGACCAAACCAACCCCATATTATATATATAATTTTAAAATTTTATTTTATATGTAAAAATACTTTGATATAATTTTTAAATATTTCTAATACTTTTTCATAGTTTTTATCTTTTAATATATTTATTTCATATTTAAAAGTTAGAATTCTTAATGATCTAATAAAGATTATTGTCCATTAATGTTGATAATTATAATAAAATTTAAATAAAAATCAAATTAATACTAATGCAAAAAGAAATTCAATTCAACATTAAGAATAACAATAATATTGAATATTTGTTTTTTAGTTTTACATAGATTTAGAAAATTAAAATACATGATCTAATTTTACTTTCTTTTAATATTTAGTCATGTAACTAATACTTACTAAACTTATTTTAGTATGATTTAGTATATTAAATTATGATCAATTTCATTATGACTTATTAAGTTGCAATATTTGTTGTACGCAATTATATTATTATTCTTTTGTTGGATATTTTAGTGTAATTAATCATATCATATTTTTGTTGTTTTCTTGAGAAATAAGCTAGATAGTTGTATTTTGGTAGGACTAAAGAAATTTTTGAAGTACAAGTAAATTGTATGTTTGTATGAATACTTTATCGAAAAAACCCAAAAAATCGGTAGTTGAAAAATCCGACTTTCGTTGGTTTGTTTTAGTTTATAAATTAAAAAATCCAACACAAATAATTTGGTTTGATATTTGAAAAACCCGAAGCAACTTGGTCATGTACACCTTTACCTGTAATAGTTAAACCCAAAGTACAAACTTGTCTATTCACGTAATTATTTCCTTGAAATGATAATTTTTGTATCTACTTGTCCAATTTGTATATGTAAACTTTCATAAATATCTACCAACGATAATTCTATTTACTAGCGATAAGCCTAACAGTCTTGCTCGATATATTGATTTAAAGTTACATAAAAATAATCAATTTGACAATATATACCATGTGTGTATATCACTCACTGACTGACTCACTCACTCACACACACGCGCGCGCATGCACACACACACACACACACGCACGCGCGCACGCACGCACACACACATATATATAATACATATTTTTATGAATATAAAATATATATGCATGATATACGAAAGAAATATATATAAAGAAAATATACATAATAATAGAATATGTGGGTCCACTAATAGTCAATAGACTAGATCCCTTGACAGAAATATCAAAAAGTAAATGACTCAAGGTAAAACAAACACAACAATTATACGTGGAAATCCCTTTGATCAAGGGAGGAGAAAACCACGACTTATCTCAAAAGATTTCATCCAAACTCCATTTCGCTCAAAACAGAGCACAACTTCATATTATAAACCAAAATTTATTCCCTTCTCCTCTATTGTAACAACTCTACTACAAACAAAAAACTAAGTAATAACTCTATTGCGCACTAAACCAACTAATTATAGTTGATTTAGACTTTAACAACCCGAAATAGCTAACTCTAGCTAACAATCAAAAAGCTCAACAAGAACTTTAAATGATCTAATTCCTTTATAACTTAGGAATAGATCTTACACAATCAACAACAAAAATATAAACCCTAGCAACTAATAAGAACAATGATAATATTAAGTCCAGTGACGTGAAAGTTAGTTAGGTAGTTATAACTAACTTATGTACAATTAGTTAATAGTGGTAAAACAGTATATATTGGAGTTAGTTAGATAAATGCGTTTAGCATTTTAGTTTCAGCTCATGTCTATAAGCAGACTTTAAGTAATTGTTGTATTGTGATATTGAATAAAATGAAAATCTCTTCTCCTTCTCTAAACACTCTTTTGTCTTAGTAGATTGAATAGATATCACAGCTCTAAATCTATGGTGTAATCCATAACAGCTAAACTTTACACAATCATTCAAGTATTTTTTCTTCTTCTTATTTTGAAACTTTTATTCGAAGATGAATCAGACACCAGCAGTTCAAAACGATGCAGTAACTCAGGTCAATCCAGCTCCAGTTCGAGCTGATTCAATCATTGACCATAATGATCCTCTGTTTCTGCAACCTACAGATACTCCAGGTATAACTCTGATTGTGATTCAGTTGATTGGAACTGAAAATTACTCTTAGTGGAGTAGGTACATGAAGATAGCCCTCTTTGGAAAGAATAAATTAGGGTTCATTGATGGAAGTTGTGTGCGATCCTCATATATTAGAGATTTACTCAATTGATGGGAACGGTGTAATGCAATTGTTCTCTCTGTTAGGATCGAATTCACGCACACACACTAGATGAATGAAGAACACAAGAACTTTCAAGAGAAAGAGATGAGAGATCTAGAGACAGAAAGAGAAAACCCAATATTTCGTGGTAAACCCTGTGAGTAAACTTCCACGACGGTGAGGTATATTTATATTAATAAATCAGAGTATTTTTGGTTACAGAGAATAAATAGAAAAACCTAAAATAGAGAATAAATAGGAAAGCCTAAAATAGAGAATAAATAGGAAAACCTAAAATTAATCAGGCTCCACTACCTAGCAATTCTCCCACTTGGAGACTGACTTAGTCATCCAAAAAATACATTCTCAAAAAAAAATCTCTTCATCATCAACATCTTTACCACACTGCAACATCTGTAGCAACAACTACAGAAGACCAACCGAGGTTTTACATAACCTCAGTTTCCCAACATCAACACATTTCGTCAACATGTCTGCCGGGTTCTTTGCACCCTCTATCTTCTCCAAGCACATATCACCATCCTCCACTGCCCTGTGAGTGAAATGGTATCGCCTTCTGATGTGCTTTGTCTTCGAATGATAGACTGGATTTTTCACCAACTGTATGTCACTCTGGCTATCTGAGTAAAGAATCTTCTCGCTCTGCTTCTTCCCAATTCCTCAAGATAATCTGCCAGCCATATCATCTCTTTCCCAGCTTCAGCTATTGCCACATACTCAGCTTCAGTAGATGAAAGAGAAACACACTTTTGAAGCCTGGACATCCAACTCACTGTTGTTCCACCTATGGTGTAAATGTACCCGGATGTACTCTTGCTCGAGTCAACATCCCCACCAAGATCAGCATCCACAAAACCTTGTAGAGTCATCTTGCCTTTGCCAAAACAAAGTGAAGTACTGGATGTACCTCTCAGATATCTCAGAAGCCACTTCACAGCATCCCAATGCTCTTTCCCAGGGTTCGCCATGTACCTGCTAACTACTCCCACTGCATGTGCTATATCAGGTCTAGTGCAGACCATAGCATACATCAAACTACCAACCGCTAAAGCATATGGAACAAGTGCCATGTGATCACGCTCCTCGGCAGTCTTGGGTGACTGCTCCTTTGACAATTTAAAGTGATTTGCCAATGGAGTAGTCCTGGGTTTAGCATCATTAACCCTGAATCTGCTCAGCACCTTCTCAATGTACAACTCTTGAGATAGATTTAAAGTGCCAGCAGATCTATCCCGAGAAATCTTCATCCCCAAAATCTGCTTTGCTGGACCCAAATCTTTCATCTCAAACGCTGCAGACAACCTTGTCTTCAGATTGTTAATCTCCCTCATACTAGATCCTGCAATCAACATATCATCCACATACAAGAGTAGAAAGACATATGAATCAGTGTATTTCTTGAAGTAACAACAAGGATCCTTTTCAGCTTTGCAGAATCCACTCTTGGTCATGAATGAGTCAAACTTCTTGTACCACTGCCTTGATGCTTGCTTTAGTCCATACAAGCTCCTGGTGAGCTTGCACACCATGTGTTCCTTGCCTGGAACCACAAATCCTTCCGGTTGCTGGATATAGATCTCTTTGTCCAGATCTCCATGTAAAAATGCTGTTTTTACATCCATTTGCTCTAGATGCAAATTTTCCGATGCAACAATACTCAACAGAAATCGAATAGAGGTTAACTTCACAACAGGAGAGAATATTTCAGCATAATCGATACCTTTCCTTTGTGAATATCCTTTAACCACTAAACGAGCCTTGAACCTTCTTTTGCCATATGGTTCAGTCTTGATTATGAACACCCACTTGTTCAGCAAAGCTCTCTTTCCTGCAGGTAACTCAGTCAACACCCATGTGTCATTCTTCTCAAGTGACCTCATCTCATCACCCATGGCTTGCTCCCACTTGATCGAAACCTCCACCTGTAGGCCCTCATCAAAAGACTCTGGTTCCCCCTCATTAATCAGCAATAGATAGTGTAATGAAGGTGAATACCTATTTGGTGCCCTGATGGATCTGGATGATCTCCTTAACACCTGCTCAGGTGTAACTTGCTCCACTTCAGATTCTTCAGTAGGAGTTGGTTGAGTATCTGCTTCGACATCTCTGGGGTTACTCTTCTCCAACTCAACCTCAACTCCCACTTGCTTTGTAATCTCTAGAACCTTTTGCTCTTTGTCCTTGTACAGGACAGACTCATCAAATGTCACGTCACAATGTCTCAGGATCTTTCTGTTCTTGTCATCCCAAAACCTGTAACCAAACAAATCAGAACCATATCCTATGAAGTAACACTTCATAGCCTTGGCATCAAGCTTGTCTCTCTTTTCTGGATCAACATGAACATAAGCAGTGCAACCAAAACTCCTCAAGTGTGAGTACTTGAGTTTTTTTCCTGTCCACACCTCCTCTGGAATCTTGAACCCTGAAGGAACTGATGGTCCCCTGTTGATCAAGTATGCAGCTGTGCTCACAGCACCTGCCCAAAGTGTTTTGGGCAGCCCACAGTGTATCCTCATACTCCTTGCACGCTCATTCAATGTTCTGTTCATCCTCTCAGCAATTCCATTCTGCCTTGCCTTACCAGGAATTGTTCTCATCAATCTGATTCCCTCAGCTGCACAGAATGCCTTGAACTCTATTTGTCATACTCTCCTCTATTGTCAGACCTTAGGCATTTGACTTTCAAACCGGTCTGATTCTCAACTTCAGCTTTCCACTTCTTGAAAGTTTCAAACACATCTGACTTATGCTTCAAGAAGTAAACCCATACCTTCCTGCTGAAATCATCAATGAAGGTAACATAGAATCTGGATCCTCCAAGTGATGATACTAGAGATGGTCCCCAAACATCTGTATGGACCATTTCCAACCGCACTTTCTTTGGCTCTCTAGGAGTCTTTGTGAAGCTTACTCTTTTCTGTTTGCCCATAACACAGCTCTCGCAAAGACCCATATCAACAGACTACAGACCCTCTAATGCTCCTTTCGCAACCACCATCTTCATTCCTTTAGTAGTCATGTGTCCAAGTCTGTTGTGCCACAAACATGAACCAGAAGCACCTTCAGCAACAGCGGCCATGTTTATACACCCTACAGTGGTGTACAAGGTTCCAAATTTGGTGCCACGAGCTACTACCATAGCACCTTTCACGATCTTCCACGAACCTTTCCCAAACTCTGCTGCATATCCCGTGCTATCCAACTGACCAACAGAGATCAGATTTTTCTTAATCCCAGGAATATATCTGACATCCTCCAATGTCCACTGGTTTCCCGAGGTGGTCCTTATGCAAACATCCCCCTTTCCTTCAATCTCTAAGCCTTTATTGTCAGCAAGATATACTTTTCCAAAATTTCCAGATTTGAAGTTTTGGAACAACTCCTTGCTTGGAGACGAATGGAAAGATGCACCAGAATCCAAAATCCATGATTCAACCGGGCTGTTCACACTAAGGATTAGAGCATCCCCAACGTCCTCTGTTGAATTTACAGAATCATTGTCATCACCAAATTTCTGATTCTGTTTCTTCTTTGGCTTTGTACAGTTCGTCTGAAAGTGCCCTTTTTCTCCACAGTTCCAACAAGTCACGTTTGATCTGTTCAGTGATTTTCCTCGATTCTTTGATTTTGATCGACCATGTTGATTTTGGCCTTTCGTCTTACTTCTCCCCCTTCGATCAATGCTAAGAGCACTGCTCGATGAATCTCCCACTTCTCATTTGCGAATACTTTCGCTATGAACAACATCACGGATTTCATCAAACTTCAGTTTCTCAGATCCACGGGAATTGCTAATCGCAGCAACAACAGTATCCCAAGACTAGGGCAAAGATGACATCAAAATCAACGCCTTAATTTCATCTTCGAAATTAATATCCACAGAATTGAGTTGACTCACAATCATATTGAACTCGTTTATATGATCAGAAACGGATCCAGTTTCAGACATCTGTAAATTGAACAATCTACGCATCAAATATTCCTTGTTCATAGCCGATGGTTTTTCATACATGTTTGACAGTGCCTTCAACAGACCGGACGTAATCTTCTCCTTCACGATGTTGAACGCCACGTTTCTTGACAAAGTCAACCAGATCAAACCTAGAGCCTGGCGATCCTTGAGTTTCCACTTCTCATCCGTCATGGATTCCGGCTTCACCCCGATCAACGGTTCGTGAAGATCTTTCTGGTACAGATAATCTTCGATCTGCATCTTCCAGAAACTGAAATCGGATCCATCAAACTTCTCGATTCCAAGCTTCGAACTATCCATCTTCTGTGATCGTGTTGAATCTTCTTAGCTCTAATACCAGTTGTTAGGATCGAATTCACGCACACACACGAGATGAATGAAGAACACAAGAACTTTCAAGAGAAAGAGATGAGAGATCTAGAGAGAGAAAGAGAAAACCCAATATTTCGTGGTAAAACTCCGTGAGTAAACTTTCACGGTGGTGAGGTATATTTATATTAATAAATCAGAGTATTTTTGGTTACAGAGAATAAATAGGAAAACCTAAAATAGAGAATAAATAGGAAAGCCTAAAATAAAGAGTAAATAGGAAAACCTAAAATTAATCAGGCTCCACTACCTAACACTCTCGTGGATCATGAATATTGTCTCGAAGGAGTTGATGACTGGAACTACATATGCGTCAGATAGTCGTAGAGTTTGGGAGAACCTTAAAAAGAAATTTGACAAGGAAAACAGTGTGAGATCTTTTCATCTACACAAGGAAATTACATTCCTTGCTCAAGGTAGCTTATCAGTTTCAGTCTATTTTTCTAAGCTCGGGACGTTTGTGATGAATTTGATTCCCTGATTCCTCCTCCAACATGTAATTGTGAAACCTCAAAAACATTCACTGAGCACATACAAAAACACAGAGTTTTTCAATTTCTCACAGGCTTGCATGATTCCTACTCTAGAACAAAAATTCAGATCCTTATGATGCAACCTCTTCCCAGTTTAAATCAGATTTATGTTTTAGTTATGCAAAAAGAAAGGCAAAGATCTCTTACTAGTGTTGTGCCATCCCTAGAAGTCACAGAATTCAATGCCTTGATAGTTAATAAACCTGCATCCAATCCTAGAATTAGAAAATCTGATCTAGTTTGTGATTATTGCAAAAAAACCTGAGCATACTAGAATTGTTTGCAGAAGATTAATTGCTCACACCAACGGTAGGAACTTTCAGTCATCTAGAGGACATTAACATGATAGGAGAGATTATCAGTCTGACAGATATTATCATGACTATAAACCAAAAATGCAACAACAATTTTATCCAAAGCCTGCAGTCAATTGTGTGACTGAGGAATCACCACAACAACCTGGTAATGACCCTGCAACTCCACTTTTCTCACCTGAACATTACTATCAGATTCAGCAAATGATTCAAAGGGGATCCATGGAACCTGATATCCCAACAACAGCTAGTTTAACAACTGTCAATAATGTGGATCTATCTCACAATGCATCTGGCTCAAACACAGGTACTCTTTTAGCCCTCCTCTCTCATTTAGATAAGGTTCAATGGGTTATTGATACAGGAGCTACTAACCACATGGTTTTAGCCTTCAATATCTTGAAAAAGCCTCAACAATTGTCAAAACATCTTTTAAATTATTTGCCTAATGGTGAGCAAGCTAACATCATACACACTGGTAGTGTAACAATATTGACTTCCCACCAAATTGCAGATGTTCTATACATTCCCAAATTCAAATTTAACCTATTGTATGTTCCCAAACTCACAAAGGAATTACAATGTTTGGTTTCTTTTATCCTGATCATTGTGTGTTTCAGGCCCTCTCCAGTGGCAAGGTATTAGGGATTGGTAGAGAATCATGTCGATTGTATCTTCTCAATGATATAGCTCAATCCATCACACATTTTACTTCTGCTTCTCCTACTATTCTATCTACTACAAAAGACAATACAACACTCAGTACTTGGCACAAAAGACTTGGACACATGCCTATTGCATCTATATTGAAGATGGATAGGTTTTTTCATTTGAAAATAGATAGTACATGTAGTTTGTGTCCTGTATGTCCTTTAGCTAGGCAAACCAAATTATCCTTTCCTCATAGTACTACTCATTCACATGTTGTATTTGATCTTTTACATGTTGATGTATGGAGCCCTTATAGAGTACCTAATGTTGATGACAAAAGATATTTTTTGACTATTGTTGATGATTAATCTAGATTGACTTGGTTGTTTCTTATGAGTTCTAAAGAGGAAAATAGTTGGATGCTAAAATCTTTCTTTTCCATGATTTCTACCCAATATAATTCCACTGTTAAAATTCTCAGATCTAACAATGGTTCTGAATTCATAAACTCTTCAGTTCATGACTTTTTTCATTTTGAAGGAGTCATTCATCAAACTACATGTGTATATACACCTCAACAAAATGGGGTGGTAAAAAGAAGACATAGATACATCCTAGAGATAGCCAGGGCCTTAAGGTTCGAGGCAGCCATTCCTATTACTTTTTGGGGAGATTGTGTTCTTATAGTTGTGCATCTTATCAACAGGATTCCTTCTTCTTTCCTAGAAAATAAGTCACCTTATGAGATTTATTTTAAAACACCTTTTTATTTAGATCATCTTAAATTTTTTGGATGTCTAGCCTATGCAGTTAGTGTTGACAGAAAAGACAAATTTGTAGCTAGAGGATTGCCTGTTGTTTTCCTGGGTTATTCTGCCACAAAAAGGGGTTATAAACTTTATGATCTGCATGCCAAAAGAGTGTTGTTTAGCAGAGATGTCATATTTCATGAATCTGTCTTTCCTTTTAAACCAATGAGCTGACCCTATCTTCCTTGTACTGCAATTTTCTGATGATTTGATAGTTCACACTTCTTCTCTAGCCTCAAATCCCACACCTATACCTTCTTCTATGCCTTTGCCTGAAGCTTCTATTCCTCTACCACCAGGGAACTTAATCAGGCATTCTCACATAATTAAGGTTGCCCCAAAATGGTTTATTGATTATGTGGTCAACACTTGTACCTATCCTATGTCCAACTACTTATGCTATAATTTGCTATCTCCTACCTGTTACAAATGTCTTATTGCTCAAACTTGTGATGTGAAGCCTAAGTCTTACCATGAAGTTGTCAAGGATAATAGGTGATTCTTGCGATGCAGTAGGAAATAGATGTTCGCGAGGAGAATGGTACATGGGATATTGTTGATTTACATCATCGAAAGAATGTTGTTGGTTGTAAGTGGGTGTTTAAGATTAAATATAAGACAGATGGTCAAGTCGAAAGGTTCAAGGCGAGGCTAGTTTCCAAGGGGTTCAATGAGCAAGAGGGCATTGACTATTCACAGACTTTTTCACCAGTTGCCAAAATGGTGGCTGTAAGATATGCTCTTGCTGTTGGAGCTTCTTCTCATTGGCCTATTTTTCAAATGTATGTTTACAACGCATTCCTTCAAGGTGATTTGCAGGAAGAAGTTTACATGCAAATCCCTTCTAGCTTTCACAAAGGTTTTGTACACAAGGTTTGTAGGCTCAAAAAGTCCCTCTATGAACTAAAACAGGCCTCTAGGCAGTGGAACTTGAAGCTAACTGCTACTTTGCTTGATTTGCGCTTCATTCAGAGTCATTTTGACTACTCTCTTTTCACTCTTAATATTGTCACAATTGTCACTATTGTTTTGGTTCATGTGGATGATCCCTTAGTTACTGGATCTAATGTTGCTCTCATTCAGTCCACCAGAACTAAACTTCAGAAGAAGTTCTGGATGAAGGACTTAGGTGCTCTTAAATTTTTTCTTGGCATTGAATTTTCGAGGTCCTCTTCTGGAATTTTGCTAAATCAGAGGAATTATGCCCTTGAAATAATTGCTAATTCAGGGCAAGGGGGAGCTAAACCTGTTTATACTCCTCTTGATTTCAATCAAAGACTCATTTTATGAGTTTGATATAGCCACAGGAAATGATAATGACAAGTTTTTACCTGATTCAATAAGTTATTGAAGATTGATAGGAAGATTACTATACCTAACTATGACTAGACCTGATATTGCCTATGCTGTCCAACTACTTAGTCAATTTATGCACAAGCCAAAAGAATCTCATATGTTGGCTGCACTTAGAGTAATAAGGTACATAAAAAATTCCCCAGGACTTGGTATGCTTATGTCTTCAGCATCATCTCATAGCTTAACTGCATATTGTGACTCAGACTGGGAAGCTTGTCCATAGACCATGAAATCAGTCACAGGTTATATGGTTAAATTTAGTTCTTTCTTAGTGTCATGGAAGTGAAAGAAGCAGGATACTCTCTCGAGAAGTTCTGCAGAAGCTGAATTCAGAAGTATGGCATCCACTCTTGCAGAAATATCTTGGCTGACATAGCTTTTTTAAGAGTTAGGTGTCTCACTTGTGCAACCTACTAATCTGCATTGTGATAGAAAGGCTGCAATTCAAATAGCAACAAATTCAATTTTTCATGAGCGAACCAAACATATAGACATTGACTGTCACTTTGTAAGGATAAAATGCAGCAGGGATTAATCAAGACTCAGTACATAGGAACTAAAGAATAGTCAGTTGACTTGCTCACAAAAGGATTGGGAAAGGCACAACACTATCATTTGCTCATCAAGCTTGGAATGTAGAATGTATTTTTGCCGTTCAGCTTGAGGGGGAGTATTGAGTCCAGTAACGTGGAAGTTAGTTAGGTAGTTATAACTAACTTATGTATAATTAGTTAACAATGGTAAAACAGTATACATTGGAGTTAGTTAGATATATGTATTTAGCATTTTAATTTCAATTCATGTATATAAGCAGACTGTAAGTCATTGTTATATTGTGATATTGAATTAAATGAATCTCTCTTCTCTTCTCTTCTCTAAACACTCTCTTGTCTTAATAGATGATCTAATATCACAACTCTAAATCCATAGTGTAATTTATGGTAGCTGAACTTTACAGATAACCTATCTCATCCTCCGATTGTTCTTGAGCAATATTCCATTGAGAGAAGTTTTTGCTTTTTTTAAAAATCCTTTTTTTTTTTTTTGTAAAATCTTGGTTTGTTTAAATGGAGAATAGACATATTATAGGGTAGATACAAGCACACAAAGCAATTTCATTGGTTGAGAGTCTGCTATGCAGTGAGAGACGCGCACCAACCAGAACAAGTTTTGCAGATGCAAGACTTTTGGACAGCTATAGTTTTTACGGAACACAACTCTCAATTTTGTCTAAAATCAGATCCAACGTTTATCATCAAAACTTTAGACACTCGAACACAACTTAAAATAACACATAGATATGCATGTGAGATATACAAATATACAGAAGGATATACAATCGTATATGATTAAATTGGATAAACAATTACCAAATATAATAGTAATAATTTTGTTTGGAGTGACTCTGATATGATTTTTCCATTTGTAAGGTCAGAGTTAGGGACATTTATGAAAAATAGTTATTCTTTTCGATTTTTACTAATGAAGAAACTAAGTTAATTAAGTTATTTTTTCAAATAGTTGAACCAAATCAAATTTAGAATAAATTAACTCAGTTCATTTTTTTTCACGAAAAATCATGACAGAAGTGATAGTCGAATTGAAATGGTAACATAAAATAAAGTATAATTTACTTAAATAAAAATAAAAAAATTAAACTATTGAATGACAGCTAACGGAATATGAAGTTAATAATCTAAGACCGCTTTATGAAAATAAATATGGTACCACCAAAAAATGTGATAGCTCCTTAATCAAAAGTGTTCAAATTTTGAAAATAATTTTTTTTTTTAATAAAAATAGGAATAATGTTCAAGTACTCTCTTAATCTATGTCCGAAATCTCAGAGATATATTTATACTATATTAAGGTCCTATTACCCCTCTGAACTTATTTTATTAATAATTATTTACCCTTTTTCGACCTACGTGGCACTATCTTGTGGAATCAACGATAGTTGACTTTTTTTTTCCAAACTAGTTCCATGTAGGCTAAAAAGGGTAGAAAATTACTTATAAAATAAGTTAAGGGGTAATAGAACCTTAATATAGTATAATTGTGTCTCTGAGATTTCAGGCATAGGTTGAGGGGGTACTTATTCATTATCCCTAAAAAAATATTTTTTTCAAACGAAGTTACTCTATAGAGCAAGAATATAAATTAATCAAGCTTTAATATAAAAGGTTGAACATCAATTTATTGATCTTTTTTGAAGCTAGAGATAATTTTTTATATATTTCAGGGGAAAAAAACAAAATTCTAGTTTTTTGATGACTTAAATTCGTTTTGCAAAGAGAGTCAACGGCAACAAATAAAGGGAGCATTAATTAATCGTTGGTCCACAGGAAAATGTTTTTAAAAAAGAAAAAAAAAATTGACCAAATATTTCTTCAAGGAAAAGAAATCAAAGAATTGTATAAAATCAGAAGAATATTTCTTAAAAGTAATGAAGTACTCCATGAAATCGGATCACGGCTGTTGAAAAAAACATTGCGGCTGAAATATATTACCCTTATATTAATATATTTTTAATCTGTTTAAAATAAGATAACATTTTTTATTTTTTGCAATTTTTAATTTAAACTTTGCGCATGAGTTTTATGTCATATATGTATAAAGTTTAATCAGTATTTTAATTGTATTTTAAATTTAAGATCATAATATTTAAATTTTATTTTTTAAAAACTTTGTATCAATGCCAAGCAAATTTTTAAGGAAAGGATCTTTGTTATTTTGCAGAAAATATGATCTCACTATGTTGATTAAATGAGAAGTTGCAACTGGTAATTTTTATGTATTTTCGTCTTATTTTATGTGATATCATCTGACATAATACGATATTTAAAGAAAAAAAGAGATATTTAAAATTTATAGTCCAAAACAATTTTTAAATATTATTTGTATATTCGTAAATCGTTTATTTAATATTAATTTTTTACAAAAACTGCTAATATGTTTGGATAATCTTTTAAAATCAGATTATTTTGAAAAGTCCAGGAAAACATTTTTTGAGAAATAGATTGTGTTTGATGTTTAATCAAGTTTTTTCAAAGTATTTTTAAAGTTACTTATCTTAAAAGCTTTTTATCTTTATTTCATTTTTAAAAAAACTATAATTTATTTAGCTTCGACTTAGTACTTATTTTCTTTCCAAGCATGATCCAATACATTACTTTTATAAAATAAATGTTTTTATCATTCAAAATTTGATCAATATACTATAAACTTCGTTTTAAATATTTAATGATAAACAACACAGATCGTTCCGAAATTAAAGCAATTTTAATCCTTCGTTTTAAATATTTAATGATAAACAACACAGATCGTTCCGAAATTAAAGCAATTTTAATCCTTTGCAAGTTGAAGTAGATGTTGAATCATGAACGAAAAGTCAAGTTTTTTGTCTATATTTTATTGTTTTAAATTTTTTATTTATTTCATTTATCTAATTAAATAAAATAATAGAAAGTCGTTGAAAAGTATATTTCAGAAGAAGCAATAAAGTCATCATAAGGTCCTTTAGTCAGCACACGTGCCATGTTACGTATACGTACTTAATTATATATGGGCTTGGATAAGAATTGTTAATGCTTCTTCGCACGTAAAATCTAATTTACTAACACTACAATTCAAAAGGATATAATTAAGGGAAAACATTTCATTCGTATCATCAGTTAAAAATTTAATTTATTTATGTTATTATTTATTTTATAAAATTATTTTTAATATATAATTAATTATAATTCGATTAATCTATTAATTTTTTTAATAAAAAAATAAATTCAATTTTATTTAGAATTTTAAATTTTTTATTTAAAAAATTGACACCTATCCACTTATAATTCGATCATGTCATCAATTTTTTAAATAAAAAAAAGTCAAAAATTTAAATTCATTTTTTTCAGAATTATTATTTTTTAATCAAAAAAATTAATGATGTGGCACGTGTCAAAAATGATTTTGCAAATTATTATTAAAAAATAATGACATGATAAGTCTTTTCTTGAATGATAAAGACATAGATGAGCCAAACTTTTAACTGATGACATAAATAATTTTTTTAAAAAAATTTAATGACATATTTAAGTCTTTTTCCTATAATTAAAATGTCATTACACATTATATTCTTATTTGATTGATGATCTTCGAAAGAATTTCATCGTGTAATAATTGGGTGGTATAGCTATTTTCAGTTGTATATTTATTTTTTTCTTTGCTTCAAAAAATAACAGGACTATACACTACTTTGCAGGTGTTAAAATAGACTTTCCTGGAAATATACACAAGTCAAAATATTTAGTCAAACAAGCAACCATTAAATATCCATTAATTATAAATTCTTATTGAGGAACAGACTAGTAGTACATTCTGTGTGTTTGTTTTCTTATGAAAAGCAGATCATTTTTTTTATGGAAAAAATAAACAAGAAAACTCAATTTAATAGTATGATTTATGGCAAAGAATATATATTTCACATTCAAAACTACTTTAAAAATTGAGATTTAGCAACAGAGTATTTTGTAGCTAAACAATAAAATCTATCATCAAATTTAGCATATTTACATTAGGTACGGACAAAATAGTGATAGATTAGCGATGAAGTTCAGAGCTAATTTCATATTTCTTCAGGTAGTTAAATATAATCATATAAGCTGTTTGAATTTCATTTTCTTACCAATGGTATAACCTCTTATCCTCTAATCATCATCAATCATGTGTGCCAAATGGTAGCTTCCTCCTAATTAAATAGTAGGAAGGCAGAGTTAAATTGTAGTTTTTTTTTCCACCAATTTGAACATCGCATAGAGCACATTCTACACCATTTTTAACCAACTTAAAGTAACATTTTATGTAATTTAAATTAAAGATCTAGAAAAAGATATAATTATCAAAATCAATATATATATAAATGAGGACCATAGAGGAGGTGATGTGACACCTCTATATGGTCTCCATTTGCATTTAGTTTTTTCATCTTTTTTTTTTAAAAAAATAATTATTATATATCATAAAAAATTACTTAAATTTATTATAAATAAATATTTTATTAATGGTGGGTCATTTATAACAAAAACTCTTCATATTTTTTATTTATTTATCTCACTTATAATTAAAAGAGAAACATAATTTATTTATTTTTGACTTTTTTTAATTTAAATTAATTATTTTATTGTAAAAATATATTACTTCATTTATACAAATATACAAATAAATACTTTATTAATGTATGAACATTTATAATTATAAAAAAAATCTATATTTTTTTTCTATTTGTTTATCTCACTTCTAATCATGAAATCATATTATTATTTTGTTACATTTTAAGTATTTTTATTTTTATTTTTGAATTTATTCACTAGGAGTTACTACCTATGACTTGCCTTTCTTTAATTTTTACTTTTAATAATATTCATGACTCTCATAATTTTTATATTCATAACCTCCAATTTAAATTTATAAGTTTATGTGTCTTATAAAATTCCTTTATTTTGCCTATAAATTTATATTAGTTTAATGAAGATTCACTTTCACAATTATTCTTTCTTTTTTCATCATATAAGTTTGATCTGTAATAAAAAAAGTACATGAAGGTAAGAAATACTTCATTGAACTTTTTATTTTTTATTTCATCTATTTTTGTCTATAAATTCGTATTTGATTTGTGAAGGAAACTAACATGTAACCAAAAAAAAAAGTACATGAAGTTAATCAATATATCATTCTCAAGTCCTTTTTTTTCATTTCCTTTATTTTGTCTACATAGATTCATATTTATTTTCATGAAGATTCACATACAAAGTTATAATTTCTCTTCTCCATAATACTTGTTTGTGAATTAGCTAACATGTAACAAAAAAAATATATGAAGGTAAGATATATTTCATTCTTAAGTCTTTCTTTTTATTTTTATGGACTTAGACATGCTTACTTAATATATATTTTTGTGTTTGTATTATAATTTATCAAGTAAGTATAATTTAAAAAATCTCTTTAATTCTTAACAATGTTTTGTCCGTATGCAATTACTTTGTTTATAGTTAGTTTTCTATATATAATATAGTTTGATTATAATATTTGTTAGATTTCAAGAAATAATTATTATTTAGTATTGTTATTACTATTGAAAAGATAATATATAAATATATTAAATATGATTTATATTTTATTCTTTTTTTTTACACAATTATTTTTAATTCGTATATGCTTTTTTTTTATTCAGTTGGTTGCATATTTGAAGAGTTTGGCATATGGATCAAAACATGATGATGGATCTCATTGCAAAGGAAGATGGTACAAGGAAAAAAAATTAAGCATAATTAGAGATTATTTTTTCACTTTAAAATTTATTAGCAACTTAATTACTTTTACTAGAGTTTTTAAAGTTTTAATTTATGTAAATAATTTAGCTAAATGTATTATATTGTCAATACTAATCATTCGATCCTTTAGTATTATATTTTCTCTTTGTTATGAAAAAATAAATAAATATAATTATTTCATTTTAACAACAACAAAATTTATGATGATTAGTTTCACTTTTATTATAAATTATAAAAAGTAATTGAAAAATATATTATTATTTTCATGATGTCATTTTTTGCTTATGTAACAATCTGTCGTCGTTCTATTTGCTTTGAAATGTATTTATAATTTTTATGTAGTCACCAATTATTATATTTTCTCTGTTCATTTTTTGTATTTTCACACCTTTTTTTATTTTTTATTTTACAAATAAAATCAATACATAATTAGTAATACATTTAGTGGCTAATAAAATTATACATTTGAATTATTTATAATTCATGTCTCTTCATCTTACTTGTAAAGTTTAATATTAAATATGAATCATGACTTTATATGCTTCATTTTTCGAAAATCTTACAAGTATTTAAATAATGTTTAAAAAATTATGATAAGCAAATGTAATAATAAAATAAAATAAAATAATTTTATTTGACGAAATCAGAGTTTAGATAGAACATCACTACTCCTAGAAAAGATAGAGAAAATTAAAACATCTAAAATATTTTCAACCTAATTCCAATATATTGTTATTTCAACATATTATACCTTATTCCATTTACTTCACCACAGTGAATATTTTGTTCTAATATATACATATACTAAACAAATAAATATATTTTATATGTTTTTAAAAAGTCTATAATATCGCAGACGAGGAGAAATATAAATATTATCTATATATTCGATACTAACCTAAATATTATATATTTCATATTATTATCTTATAAATATTTCATATAATCGCGCGAAGCGCGAATAGTTTCACTAGTGTGATAAAAAGGGAAAATTCCTTCAACATTACTTCAAACATGTAATGACATGTTTCCGTCGTTAGGGAAAAATCAATCGGAAAAGAATTGGGGTAGAGAACTTTTGAGTAGTGACTTGAAAAATTGTAGTCTAGTCAAGATTTGGACGAAACCTGAGTCAGGTGGTTTAGGGAAATTTGATCATGAATGGGGATTTAATTCTGAATTTGATCACATGGGTAGATAGCTAAGACGTTAGGAAACCCGTACGACTTTACTGAATATAATTTGGGCGATTAGAACTCTCGAAAATGATTTTGGCATGAAGGAATAATTTTTGAACGTCAAGGGTTGAAGATGTGTTGTGGAATGGGAGTTTGTAACTCAAACTCCGAAGTTCTGTCTCCGTGCAAGTCTCTGCGGCGGAATTAATCTCGTCATGGTAGTACCATTCTGGTGGGTTAGGGTCCACTATCGTGGTCCAGTCGTGACTGAAGTTGGGGAAAAAATCTCAATTTCGTTATTTTTCTGCAAACTTTGCTCTTAAGAGTTAGGAGACAATCCAGGATGAGTACTTGAAAGTTTTCCGCGACTTTTGGTGTTAAATGTAAGAATTTTACTTACCTAATCCATTTTTTTGATTCGTAGAACTTAGAGTCTTGGGTAACTATCGATAGGAAGGGTCTTGGCCTGAAGTTAATGGTGGGAAAAGCCCTAATCACACATTAGGATCATGATTTTGGTCTTGGATTTGTTATAATCCGGATAAATTAGACCTTAATTTATTGATCATTGTGTTATATTAATTGTTTGTAGGCTTAGAACAAATAGAATGAATTCGAAAAGGAAAAAATTAAGTGTCTTATGAGGATTCAAGCCTGATTTCGAGGTAGGCGATGGTTTGATTTCCTGTTTGCGTGATGAATATTGATTGATTGCTACATGTATGCATGTGTATGTGAATAGGGAAATAAGAATCGAACCTAATGAAATGATGATGTGTGAATAATACATGTCATTAAACCGCTACATGATTGTATGATTATTGTTCATAATGGATGTGATAATGATTATGATTGTGTTGATTGGATCAGGTGTCACGCTCTGACACATATATTAGATCGAGTGTCACGTTCCGACACATACTTTGGATCGGATATCACGACCCACACACTAATAGCTTGAGTATGGTTTTGATGAGAGGACTGCTTGTGATTGGTTGTTTATGTCTACTTGTCATTGATAATGAAAGAAATTCTGCATATGTGTGTTTATTGTGTTGTGATTGCTCGTAGTATATTGTGCTTATGGGAGTAGTCGTGTGATCCTACCAATATAGTGTGTTGTGTATTGATATTGCACTTGCTTGTTCTTTGTTGAGTACATAGCATCTTCATCGACTACTAAGATACCTCATTTAGGAGATCACTTATCGAGACCGGATTCAAGGGTGAGCCAGTTCTTCAATACTTTCATGAATTTTCTGATATTGAGTCTTCGGACTTACACTAGCTCTTTAAATATTTGTTATGTTTTAACTGTCAGGGTTGTACCCCTTTTCCTTAAACTTGTTGATCTTTAGAGTTTTGGTATATTGACAGTTCTAGGAGTTGTCTTTCGCAAATATTTTGGCAGTTATTTGTTAAACTTAGGAATTTATAGGAATTCCATAATTTTCTTTAGACATTTAAACCTGCTTTTGTATCTTTAAATATATTAGTTTTCATTAAGTTGTGTAGTTGGATTGTAGTAATAGTTCTCCCACCGAAGAATTACTGTGGATATCAATCACGATAATCTGAGTCGTAACAAAACAACTAAATGTTTTTACATTTCATCAAACCACCAAATTTGTCATTAGATTCCTCAAACTATAAAATGCATCTACATTGAATCACAATAACATAACTCGGAATTTATCAAAATTAGTGAGAAAAAAAACTAAATCCACTTAAGTAGCATCGAGAAATTTAGAAGAGGGGCTAGGCTTCGAATAAAAATATTCTGTAATGGTTTAAAGGTTTAAGAACAAGGAAGAGAATGATATACCGATAATTCATCGAATTATGTCACAATAAGAATATAGTCGATTCAATTAAATAACATAAAAATTGATACTTAATGAAGTGAAACTATTAACGGAGGACAAATTTGTTAGGTAGTGGAGCCTGATTAATTTTAGGTTTTCCTATTTATTCTCTATTTTAGGCTTTCCTATTTATTCTCTATTTTAGGTTTTCCTATTTATTCTCTGTAACCAAAAATACTCTGATTTATTAATATAAATATACCTCACCGCCGTGGAAGTTTACTTACGGGGTTTTACCATGAAATATTGGGTTTTCTCTTTCTCTCTCTAGATCTCTCATTTCTTTCTCTTGAAAGTTCTTGTGTTCTTCATTCATCTAGTGTGTGTGCGTGAATTCGATCCTAACAACTGGTATCAGAGCCAGGTTGATTCAACACGATCACTGAAGATGGATTGTTCAAAGATTGGAATCGAGAAGTTTGATGGATCCGATTTCAGTTTCTGGAAGATGCAGATCGAAGATTATCTGTACCAAAAAGATCTTCACGAACCGTTGACCGGGGTGAAGTCGGAATCCATGACGGAGGAGAAGTGGAAACTCAAGGATCGTCAGGCTCTAGGGTTGATCCGGTTGACTTTGTCAAGAAACGTTGCGTTCAACATCGTGAAGGAGAAAACTACGTCCGGTCTGTTGAAGGCACTATCAAATATGTATGAAAAACCATCGGCTATGAATAAGGTATATTTGATGCGTAGATTGTTCAATTTACAGATGTCTGAAACTGGATCCGTTTCTGATCATATAAACGAGTTCAATATGATTGTGATTCAACTCAATTCTGTGGATATTAATTTTGAAGATGAAAATAAGGCGTTGATTTTGATGTCATCTCTACCCGAGTTTTGGGATACTGTTGTTGCTGCGATTAGCAGTTCCTGTGGATCTGAGAAATTGAAGTTTGATGAAATCCGTGATGTTGTTCTTAGCGAAAGTATTCGCAAACGAGAAGTGGGAGATTCATCGGGCAGTGCTCTCAGCGTTGATCGAAGGGGAAGAAGTAAGACGAAAGACCAAAATCAACATGGTCGATCAAAATCAAAGAATCGAGGAAAATCACTGAACAGATCAAACGTGACTTGTTGGAACTATGGAGAAAAAGGGCACTTTCGGACGAACTGTACAAAGCCAAAGAAAAAACAGAATCAGAAATTTGGAGATGACAATGATTCTGTAAATTTAGCAGAGGACATTGGGGATGCTCTAGTCCTTAGTGTGAACAGCCCGGTTGAATCATGGATTTTGGATTCTGGTGCATCTTTCCATTCATCTCCAAGCAAGGAGTTGTTCCAAAACTTCAAATCTGGAAATTTTGGAAAAGTATATCTTGTTGACAATAAAGGCTTAGAGATTGAAGGAAAGGGGGATGTTTGCATAAAGACCACCTCGGGAAACCAGTGGACATTAGAGGATGTCAGATATATTCCTGGGATCAAGAAAAATCTGATCTCTATAGGTCAGTTGGATAGCACGGGATATGCAGCAGAGTTTGGGA
Source organism: Solanum lycopersicum (assembly GCF_036512215.1). Lineage (NCBI taxonomy): Eukaryota > Viridiplantae > Streptophyta > Magnoliopsida > Solanales > Solanaceae > Solanum > Solanum lycopersicum. The sequence continues at coordinate 51,705,021 of NC_090802.1, read as the reverse complement.
AAGGTTCGTGGAAGATCATGAAAGGTGCTATGGTAGTAGCTCGTGGCACCAAATCTGGAACCTTGTACACCACTGTAGGGTGTATAAACATAGTCGTTGTTGCTGAAGGTGCATCCGGTTCATGTCTATGACACAACAGACTTGGACACATGAGTACTAAAGGAATGAAGATGTTGGTTGCAAAAGGAGCATTAGAGGGTCTGAAGTCTGTTGATATGGGTCTTTGCGAGAGCTGTGTTATGGGCAAAAAGAAAAGAATAAGCTTCACAAAGACTCCTAGAGAGCCAAAGAAAGTGCGGTTGGAAATGGTCCATACAGATGTTTGGGGACCATCTCCAGTATCATCACTTGGAGGATCAAGATTCTATATTACCTTCATTGATGATTTTAGCAGAAAGGTATGAGTTTACTTCTTGAAGCATAAGTCAGATGTGTTTGAAACTTTCAAGAAGTGGAAAGCTGAAGTTGAGAATTAGACCAGTTTGAAAGTCAAATGCCTAAGGTCTGACAATGGAGGAGAGTATGACAAATCAGAGTTCAAGGAATTCTGTGCAGCTGAGATAATCAGATTGATGAGAACAGTTCCCGGTAAGGCAAGGCAGAATGGAATTGCTGAGAGGATGAACAGAACATTGAATGAGCGTGCAAGGAGTATGAGGATACACTGTGGGCTGCCCAAAACACTTTGGGCAGATGCTGTGAGCACAGCTGCATACTTGATCAACAGGGGACCATCAGTTCCTTCAGGGTTCAAGATTCCAGAGGAGGTGTGGACAGGAAAAGAACTCAAGTACTCACACTTGAGGACTTTTGGTTGCACTGCTTATGTTCATGTTGATCCAGAAAAGAGAGACAAGCTTGATGCCAAGGCTGTGAAGTGTTACTTCATAGGATATGGTTCTGATTTGTTTGGTTACAGGTTTTGGGATGACAAGAACAGAAAGATTCTGAGACATTGTGACGTGACATTTGATGAGTCTGTCCTGTACAAGGACAGAGAGCAGAAGGTTCTAGAGATTACAAAGCAAGTGGGAGTTGAGGTTGAGTTGGAGAAGAGTAACCCCAGAGATGTCGAAGCAAATACTCAACCAACTCCTACTAAAGAATCTGAAGTGGAGCAAGTTACACCTGAGCAGGTGTTAAGAGATCATCCAGATCTATCAGGGCACCAGATAGGTGTTCACCTTCATTACACTATCTATTGCTGACTGATGAGGGGGAACCAAAGTCTTTTGATGAGGCCCTACATGCGGAGGATTCGATCAAGTGGGATCAAGTCATGGATGATGAGATGAGGTCACTTGAGAAGAATGACACATGGGTGTTGACTGAGTTACCTGCAGGGAAGAGAGCTTTGCTGAACAAGTGGGTGTTCAGAATCAAGACTGAACTAGATGGCAAAAGAAGGTTCAAGGCTCGTTTAGTGGTTAAAGGATATTCACAAAGGAAAGGTATTGATTATGCTGAAATATTCTCTCCTGTTGTGAAGTTAACCTCTATTCGGATTCTGTTGAGTATTCTTGCATCAGAAAATTTGCATCTAGAGCAAATGGATGTAAAAACAGCGTTTTTACATGGAAATCTGGACAAAGAGATCTATATGCAGCAACCGGAAGGATTTGTGGTTCCAGGCAAGGAACACATGGTGTGCAAGCTCACCAGGATCTTGTATGGACTAAAGCAAGCACCAAGGCAGTGGTACAAGAAGTTTGACTCCTTCATGACCAAGAGTGGATTCTGCAAAGCTGAAAAGGATCCTTGTTGTTACTTCAAGAAATACACTGATTCATATGTCTTTCTACTCTTGTATGTGGATGATATGTTGATTGTAGGATCTAGTATGAGAGAGATTAACAATCTGAAGACAAGGTTGTCTGCAGCGTTTGAGATGAAAGATTTGGGTCTAGCAAAGCAGATTCTGGGGATGAATATTTCTCGGGATAGACCTGCTGACACTTTAAATTTATCTCAGGAGTTGTACATTGAGAAGGTGCTGAGCAGATTCAGGGTTAATGATGCTAAACCCAGGACTACTCCATTGGCAAATCACTTTAAATTGTCAAAGGAGCAGTCACCCAAGACTGCCGAGGAGCGTGATCACATGACACTTGTTCCATATGCTTCAGCAGTTGGTAGTTTGATGTATGTTATGGTCTGCACTAGACCTGGTATAGCACATGCAGTGGGAGTAGTTAGCAGGTACATGGCGAACCCTGGGAAAGAGCATTGGGAAGTTGTGAAGTGGCTTCTGAGATATCTGAGAGGTACATCCAGTACTTCACTTTGTTTTGGCAAAGGCAAGGTGACGCTACAAGTTTTTGTGGATGCTGATCTTGGTGGGGATGTTGACTCGAGCAAGAGTACATCCGGGTACATTTACACCATAGGTGGAACAACAGTGAGTTGGATGCCCAGGCTTCAAAAGTGTGTTTCTCTTTCATCTACTGAAGTTGAGTATGTGGCAATAGCTGAAGCTGGGAAAGAGATGATATGGCTGGCAGATTATCTTGAGGAATTGGGCAAGAAGCAAAGCGAGAAGATTCTTTACTCAGATAGCCAAAGTGCCATACAGTTGGTGAAAAATCCAGTCTATCATTCAAAGACAAAGCACATCAGAAGGCGATAACATTTCACTCGCAGGGCAGTGGAGGATGGTGATATGTACTTGGAGAAGATAGAGGGTGCAAAGAACCCGGCAGACATGTTGACGAAATGTGTTGATGTTGGGAAACTGAGGTTATGTAAAACCTCGGTTGGTCTTCTGTAGTTGTTGCTACAGATGTTGCGGTGTGGTAAAGATGTTGATGATGAAGAGATTTTTTTGAGAATGTATTTTTTGGATGACTGAGTCAGTCTCCAAGTGGGAGAATTGTTAGGTAGTGGAGCCTGATTAATTTTAGGTTTTCCTATTTATTCTCTATTTTAGGTTTTCCTATTTATTCTCTATTTTAGGTTTTCCTATTTATTCTCTGTAACCAAAAATACTCTGATTTATTAATATAAATATACCTCACCGCCGTGGAAGTTTACTTACGGGGTTTTACCACGAAATATTGGGTTTTCTCTTTCTCTCTCTAGATCTCTCATCTCTTTCTTTTGAAAGTTCTTGTGTTCTTCATTCATCTAGTATGTGTGCGTGAATTCAATCCTAACAAAATTTTATAAATTATATACACTTATAAAAGATACTTTTGACTCTTTTCTCTTATATTAAGTTAATAATGATCCTTCAGAGAAGGTACCCAAAAAAGGTCACATTCTATAATTACCCGTTAGCATATATATAAAATACTACGTCTTTTTCATAAGAATAAAAAAAAAAGGAAGTCCATTTTCGTATTCAACTTGTGTTAAAATAATATTCACTGATTTAAAAGAAATATTTTCCATATATATTATTGTGCTAAAAGTTACATAGGATCTACTTGTAGTATCTCAGTATTCCACTTCTCTCTTAGATTCTTTATATAAAATAGTAGATTTATGCGATATATTTTATTTTTTGAAAATTAAATAAATTAAGTTTAATTGTAAATTTGTGCATGAAAATTTTGATTTTATTTAAATAAAATTTGTATATTTATAAATTACGTAAAAAATATTGTAAATTATAATAATTAATAATTTAAATATTTATAAAAAGAAATTTCACCTAATCTGTTGAAATGTGAACAATTTCGATTTAGATGTGTTTATATAGTAAGATAAAAAAGATCTCAAGTTTTTCCTCTTGTTCTATGTCCATATATTGTATAAAATCTTTACTTCACTTTATTTGTTATAATTTGATACGTTTGACATTTTCAAATTTTTGTGATCTTATTTTCTATTCTTTTAGATTTATTGAAACGTGTGATTTTAGTATTTCATAGTATTTGTACGACCATAAAAAGTTTTAATAAAAAATATACCAACACACAATTTAGTTAAACATTAATAAAAAAACTAAGAGATCGAGAAGTATTGTAACAATTCAAATTCATCGCGAATGATTAGTTTCATTTTCAAATTATTGACATTTTAAAAAATGTGAGTGTTTATATATATATATATATATATATATATATATATATATATATATATATATATATATATATATATATATATCAGATCTTGCACATAAATAAAATATACCCCTTAAATTTTTGTCAATATGTAGGGATATTTCAATACTTCTTTTCAATTTTTTATTAAAAGTTTTATACTTCTATAAAAGTTTAAACACCAACTTTCTATATTATAGAACAAATAAATAATATATTTAAATTTAGTTAATCAAATAAAAAAAATACTTTTTTAAACTTATTAATAATTCAAAAACGATAATCATAATTTACCCCCAGTTCAAAAATATTGTGGATAGTTATCTCCTCATTAAACAGGATTTAGAAAAAGGGAAAAATAGAAGCAACCTAGAAATACAACTCTTGGTGGAAGAGATAACTCATCCATCAATACCCAACTTTTTTAATTGAAAAACAACAACAAAAGAGACAAACAAACAAAGCAAACATCATCACTTTGTTGTCCCACATCATTTCTTTGAAATAATAATATTATAACATATATTTTCTCCGTTTATTTTTATTTGTCATATTATATTTTTATATCTATAGTTAAATTAGTATCTTAATTCAATATACTAAATAAAAAATTTAAATATTCAAAAATTATACAAAAAATATTATATTTTATACATTATAACTTTTTACATATTAATATTATAAAAAAATATCGTAAAATATTAATCAAAATTTTAATAATTTAATTTTAAAAATAAAAAATATGATAATTAATAATAGACGGGTTAGCAATATTTAATTGGCGTACAACAGTAAAATAAAGGTTTATAAATTACCCCACCCCACATGATGCTTCCTCTCTCCATCTTAGAGGCCTCCTAGGAACCCTCTTCTCAATCTTCAAATTTCCACTCTATATAATCAACCCTCAACACACTCTTTTTCCACTCAACTCACACAAGTTTGAATTTTAACATTCCCTTTAAAGAAAAAAATGGGTTCTCCACAAGAGACTTGTACTTCACTTGATTTGATTAGGCAACATCTTTTTGATGAATCTCTGGACCAGACTTGTTTCTCTTTTGAAACAACTCAAACTTCAAATCTTGATGACATCGCAAGCTTCTTTAATGCTACTTCAAAAACAGAGTATGATGGTTTTTTCGAATTTGAGGCAAAACGACATGTTATCCGTTCAAATTCTCCGAAACAGAGTAACTTGAGAGAACGGAAGCCATCTCTGAACGTAGCAATACCGGCGAAGCCTGTTGTTGTTGTAGAGAACGTTGAGATTGAGAAGAAGCATTACAGGGGAGTTAGACAGAGGCCATGGGGGAAGTTTGCAGCGGAGATTCGTGACCCAAATAGAAAGGGGACTCGAGTTTGGTTAGGAACATTTGATACTGCTGTGGATGCGGCAAAGGCATATGACAGGGCAGCGTTTAAGCTTAGAGGAAGCAAAGCAATATTGAATTTCCCACTCGAAGTTGCAAACTTTAAGCAACAAAATGATGAGACTAAAACAGAGATGAAGTCGTCAGGCAGTAAAAGGGTGAGAGGAGAAACAGAGGAATTAGTAATCAAGAAGGAAAGGAAAATAGAAGAAGAAAGAGTACTCCCAACGGCGGCGGCTCCATTAACACCGTCAAGTTGGTCGACGATTTGGGATGAAAAGGGTATTTTTGAGGTGCCACCATTGTCACCATTATCTCAGCTTGTTATGATATAATTTTGGATTATAAGTATTTGATGAATATGCACCTGACTATAAACTAAGTCTGAGGTGAATTAGGATTATAATTATGTGTCTCTTTGGATCTTTAATCTTTAATAATTTCTTTCATTAAGCGTTATTTAATGTAAATAAGCAATCAATCTTATATTTGTTCAATCTTATAATATAGAAATTTTAGAGCATAGACATTTAATAGGAAGCAGCTTGTTCATTGCACCAATTTTATTCAAAACAATTTTGTGTACTTGCAAGGGATTAAGGGCCCGTTTGGATGGGGTTAATAAAAGCAGTTTTAAAAAAATACTTTTAAAAGTGCTGAAACTTATTTTTAAAAAAATAGTTATACGTTTGGATAAAAGTGCTGAAATTGTTATGTCAAACGTGAAAAGGGAAAAATGGAAGAAAGAAATGTTAGGGTTATTTGGGTAATTTGGAGATTGTATAAAAATATTAAGCACAAAAAGATAAAAATGTGGTCAACTTAAAACAACTTATAAGCTAAAAAAAAAACACCCCTACCCCAGCTTTTAACTTTTGGCTTAAAATAAATTTTTTTAACTTAAAATAAGCTGTTTTGAGTATTGCCAAACAGCTAAATAAGTCAAAAATCAACTTTTAAGTCAGTTTGACCAGCTTTTAAGCTGAGCCAAACAGGCTCTAAGTCCCAGTGAAAGGCTACCTCAGTAAAAATCTCTTTAAAATCTATATTATGTCGTTGTAATCGTAAAAACAGCATCTGGAATTATAAGGAGATTGGAGAGCTGAGCCTTTGACAGAACAAATATACGCACGCTCTATTTGGATACTTATTATTTCATAATAAATTGTATTGTATTGTACTCTATTATAGATACAATATTTGATTAGTTTGTACTATTTGTTGTTGTTTATTAACATTTTTATTATTTGGATTGACGTATAAAAACTACAACTACAGATTTGATCTCTTTTTCTTAGGAAATCTCGATTAGATGAGAGAGATATAAAGCTACGAAAATGAAAATTATTATTGCATAAGTAATGAATTATTTCTTATGAGAAGACTATTTGACTAGACAGGTCTCCTTTACTGGAGGTTCCCACAAAGAAGTCTATCTCTGGCTTGCCAAAAGCGTTTAATATTGAAAATGTTGAATGTATTATACACTGGTAGAATTGCGTAATAAGGCTTTTAACTTGCTTAGTGAATCGATTTAAACTAGAAAATATTGTATGTTTTTGTTGGCAGTGAGTAAATCTTTGATTCAGAAGGTGGAAGATGTAATGAATCTAAAGTGGTCTCTTGGCTTAATGTTCACAATTTTTTTGTCTTTTTTCGAAAAGGTATTGTAATTTATAAATTTACTAATATATCCTTAATTATTTTAGGGTAGGAGATATGATTAGAATTAAATAATATAGGGTAAAAGGTAAAGAAGTATTATGAAATATTATGCTAGAATATAATTGAAAAATAAATTAAGTAACAAGGGAAACATACCAAATCAATTATTCTAAAAAATTTTCATTAAAACGTAACAATAAAATATAACAATATAATATAATACATTTTAAATAACAAAAAGAAATATCACAGATACAATAACTATATAATACGAGAAAATAGATAATAATGATCCATATAAATTATCATATTCAGAGGTCAGAACTATTATTGATACAAAATTCTTGGTACGGCTTTCTATTTTATTGAGAGCTATAATTATATGGATTTTTCAAAAGATGATTGATAGTTAAAATTTTAAGATCTTTATAATATGAATATTTTCCTAAAATAATGGTGAAAACTAGAGAAAATGTTATAAATAGTTGAGCTCTTCGTGAAATAAATTTTTAACCCAGTGAAGATAATTTAAGTGGAGAAAAGATTTGAAATATATTTAAATTTTGATTAAAATTGTTGTAATGATGTCAAACATTGAAAATGATTTTTTGTCCTTGCACTATTTAATAGTGTATTTTAAAGTTTCTAAAATATGGTGAAAATTAAAGAAAATGTTATAAGTAGTTGACCTATTCATAAAATGAATCTTTAACCCATTTTTTAGTGAAAAAATATATTCGAACTTTGATCGAAATTGTTGTAACGATACCAAATTTTGAAAATGACCTTTTACTCCTTTCACCATTTAATAGTATATATTAAAGATATGCATATGTGCCCACATGAACATAAAAAATATTACATAATTATAAATACTAATGTATTCACTAGGCACAAATATACCTTTAAAATACACTATTAAATAGTACAGGGATAAAAGATCCTACATAAAGTTTGGTATCGTAACAACAATTTCGATTAAAATAGAAATATTTTTTAGATACTTTTCCCTTTTTAAGTTGTTTATCTATCTCCGCTACTTTTTCTTCAAATTACTCTTACTAAAAGAACTATAATCTCAACAATTTCTAATAAAATTAATGAGGAAAGAAGTTAAAGTCGTAGTTTTATTCAATGGACGATAAAATGAAGCATACAATTGTTATTAATGACGTGAATATATGGTATTTCCTCTTTGGAGGTTAACGATATAGAATCCGCGTAAATATTTTAAATTCAATTTTTCATGGAAAGAACAATTAATATGAGTTCTCAATTTTCTTTACGTAAAATAAGATGAACATAATAATAAAATCAATCTACTTTTTTTTTATAAAAAAAAAAAGGTTACCAATCTACCATTTTATAAATTTCAACCTTTGAAAAATTAAACCGATCTGTTTAATAAAGTTGTTCGAGTACAACTTTTGAATTCAATGGATAATATTTTTTCCTCTTATAATAAAGTTTAGCATATTCAAGTTCTTAAGAGCAATAATATGCTTCATTTTACTGTCTTTTGAATGAAATTATTACTTATATTTTCTTTACTTGTGAATTTTATCTTGAATCGTTGAGATTAAGGTTCTCTGCATAAGGCTAATTTGAAGTAAAAGTAGTTGGGAGAAAGAAACAATAGAAAAAATGGCTTAAAAAATTATTTTTTTGAAACATGGATTTGTTAATATAAATCTAGGTTATTTGTATATAAAATAGTTAGTGGCCAAACCTGATAAGATTTTAAATACTTAAAGGACTAAGTTCGTTAGTTTATAGTTAAAAAAAACTAAAATCGATAAACATATAATTAAGGAATCGAGTTTGATAAGTTTTTAAATAGTTAAAGGACTAAATCCGACAAAACTATAGTAAATAGACCATTTTAGAGACCTACTCCTATAGTTAAATGACTACTTATGACATTTTCTCATACAAACAATAACTCAACTAACTTGTTAATGAAGCCTCTAACACACTGAAGAGAGGTTATTGGGAGAAGACATAAGACTAACTAAACTCTTAACAATATATATGAACCACAAGTATGCTAGATAAACTAGAGCCTTGTGTGCAAGTATCTTGGTCTCACTGATGATTCGATGTTGTGAATATCTAAATATGCATCATAATATAAAGCTTTGCTAAACGACATCAGTAAATAGACTGTACGATATGTAAAATAATTGAATGTAACAAAAGGCTAAAATTGAACATATTGAACTAAACAAATAACTGTGAAGAAAGAATGAATTTAAATTGATTTGATAGTAATGCATTTACGTGTTCATTAACAACAAAACTTTATGACAGAAAATATGCATGAATAACATACTGAAAAAAACGTAATTTCACTTTTCTGTGAAGTTTCTCTAACTGACAATCACCGTGTGAGTCTTATAATGATACAATATTTTACTTATGTAATCAAAATCGTGATATATCTTGTCAGGATAATGGACAAACTTAGCTGATAAATTCATTCACTAAGCTCTTACAAGAGCTTTTTGAGGGGTCGCTTGAATCAACCGACATGATCCTGTCCTACACATACATTGAAACCCTTACCCAATTCGATACTTAATATGAGAACCTTTTTCCTAATTCTAATAACAAATGTTGTCTAATTCAATTGAATTTGTTTGATTATTTATAGCACACTAAAGGACAAAAGGCAACAACCTGGATAGTTACCTAGTTGATAAAAGGAAACAACCTTTTGCAAGTTGAATGATGGTTGATTGCCTTATTGGATCGTTGACGTTGAATGCAAGTAAAGGTAGAAAATGGATGGGTTGACTTTTAAAAATTATTTGAGTGAAACAAGTTTAAAATGTGAATCATAATTCAGGCTGTTCGATTTTTACCAAGTTAAATTATTTTTTGTTCTCTTTTTTATTATGATTTTATGTAACATATCAAATAAAATGAAATATTTTTAAATTTTTTCAGTTTCTTTTTATTACTAATTGGGACTTGATAGTCCAAACTTTGTTGGGCTGAAATAGATTAGACTGAGTTAATAAATAAGTGTTTCTTATGCAAATGTACAAATAATGAAATCAACAAAAACGGACATACGTATACGCAATGTATCAGTATTATATAAATAGTATATAATCATATAGATATAATATATTATATGTCATAGATGATTATATATCTATTGATAGAATATATGCCTTCACTTAACAAGTAATGGACCAGGTCCCTTACTACACTAATGAATAAAACAGAAAGTTAAATGCAGTAAAATCAACACAATGATTTTACGTGGAAACCTCCTTGCTTAAGGGAGTAAAACCACGACCTGTCTCACAGGATTTTCAATCGTTTTCACTAATCTTCAAAAGCAAAAGTAAAACACGATTACACCAAAGGCAAGAAAGAGTTTTCAATCTTACAGTTAAGCAATAGTCCCTCTTGCTTAACAAGCCTAAGTAGAAAACTATCTACTCACTAAATTATCCCACTTGGACAACCTAGACTTTTAACACTACACAACAATTCCTTTATAGATTGAGGAATGGTTTACAGTTTACGAACAAGAGAATGTATTCCTAAACAACTATACGAAAAGCTCCAGAGATTGTTGTTGTTGTTGGAATACTTCTGCCTTTGTTTTCTAGCATCCTTTGCAAATGTTCTTGAAGAGGTTTCTCTCAAGTTGCAAAAACTACTCAAAATGTTTAGGAAAGTGCCTTTTATATGGGCAAGTCACTTTCCTAAACCTCTTTGTCATTGGCTGGAAAAGTCACACTTTCTGACGCCATCGGGAAGTGTGCACCTACTTTCTGTACCGTATCCAACTGGCAATCAACTGGCTCCTCATCATGAGAGTCTGGTACCTCTACTAGGTCCCTGGGTTTGTTTCATCTGCAATACTCAAGCAAGAACCCTGCAATACTCAAGTAAGAAACTGGTACCTTTACAAGATCCCCAAGTTTGTCAAATCATCAAAACTACAAATAACATTTCCCCCCTTTTTTGATGATGACAAACACTGAAACAATGATCTAAGATCTTCTCCAACTTTGTTCCCCCTTTTTATATTCCTCCTCACTGAATTATCATTTAGCTACATTCATTTAGCTACATACAATTTTTTACTTCCCTCTTTTGGCATCATAAAAAAGAAATGCAGTAAATCAGTGATGTCAACATAAACACTGAACAAGATCAAAGCTAAAAAACAATCAAACAGTAAGGAAGAAACATACACAAGAGAAGATAATCAGAACAGCAAAGGAATGAATTAACCAGCATGCCATCATAACATAAATACATTAAAAACAAATTGAACATCCATCAACACAGTGATAAGCCACACAAAAAAAAATTGACACAGGGAAGGGAGTTGTTCAACAGACTAGGAAGAGGGGGGAGGATAAGGCAGGGAATGGATAACAAGAGTGAGTCGTGCATTGGCAGCATCATTATCCGTGATGGCCTTTTCCTGCAGCGCAGTTATCTTCGCCTTCAACTCAGCATTCTCTTTCTCCAGGGCTTGAACCACTGAAGAACCAGGTCCCTCACTCTGTGCAGTAAGCAGTTTTGCTTTGAGTATAGCAATCTCTGCCTCTCTACCACTTAACCGTACAGTAAGCTCCTCAACCTTGTGCTTAAGCTGATCTTGATCATCAATAAGTTGGGCCATCTTGCTCTTGGGATAGCCTCTTCCTTCAATGCATTCGCACTCAACCAAGGTACTTTCGGAGATAGTCCGCTTAACTGTCCCCATTTTTCCCACACTGAGAGGAATTTGAAAATGCTTGAATACCTCTGTGAGAAAGTATCCGTAACCCATTCGGTGAACACCTTTCCTCTCAATGACAGTTTTGTGGATATGCTCAAGCATTAGACCAGGGAGGTTCAGGGCTTCGAAGCTGCACAACATCTCCATCACAAACAAATCAGCAGCAGTTACTACTGTCCTCTTTTCAGTGCGAGGAAGGAGAACTTTGTTGATGAACTCAAAGACCAACTGGTACTCACTCTTCATGACCTTGGTTGTGGGTGTCTTAGAAATCACCGCAGCAAACTCAGAAGAGCAAGTTTTTCCCAGCACAGACCGGGTCCCCTCTTTAGGCACCCTGAGAATTTTGCTCAACACCTTTTCATCCAAAGATATGGCAATATCATTTACCCGTGTGAGGATGCTCCCATCTTCCCTGAATTGAACATTGTATTAAAATTCACGTACTTCTTCTTCATGGAGGATTCGGGATTTTTTGTTGAACAAGTGCAGCCAAGATTGAATCTCTACCATATCGTGTAGAGAATCCATGCCAGGAAGAGTTATGATTCCCATATCAAAAACTCTTCCTGCCAAGACTTCTTGGGTTCTCATGCTGTCAACCACCTCCTGCATGTTGACACTCTCAACTTTCCTGGCTTGGGAACCAGGTCCCTGTGACCGCTTTCTCTTTTTCTCAGATCTCTTCCCTTTTGACTTTATGTTCTCAACCTTCTGTGTAGCCTTTCCCCTTTTCTTCTCTAACCTCTTTTTCTTATTTTTCTTTTCCACTTCTTCTCCAGACAACTCAACCACATTAACTGCAGGTATTTTAAAATTTGATACCTTGAAGGTTCTTGCACTTCTAACTGCAGTAGTAGAAAGTGTATTCGCCTTCAAGGCATCAGCCATCAACTTTTGAGCGGCAGACCTAGTAGTAGGTCGTCTCCTAGGGGCCTTCTCTACAACTTTTTCTAGATTTCTCCCCATCTCTTCTCTCAACTTTCCATTTTAAAGGTTCCCCCTCGCTTGCAGAGTCAGAGGAAGATGAAGAAGAGTACCTTCCTATATCAAGGGTCTTATCAAAGATAGGTTGAGTGAGTCTTACCTCTTCACTTTCTAAGACTTCAGTATGCTCTGCCCTTGCTTCTTCCCGCATCATGGCCAAGCTTTCAATCACGAGCTCCTCACTCGCTGCCAATATGTTGGACTTAGAAGCCTTATGCTTGGGTAGATCCCCTTCAAACATATTGTCAGGCAACATGTCTTGAAACGGACCAGGTCCGGTAGGCATGCAGAACTGTTTAGATCTATGGCGAAAAAGGGATTATCAGGGGTGTCTTGTTGAGAACTGGAAGGGGGAGAAAGGTTGGCTTGTGTAGTTGTCGGAGAATAGAAGGCAAGAGGCTCTATTTCACTGAGAGCATTCAACATCTGTTTGGAAGAAGATGAGGGACAAGACATGGTTTTCACACTAGAGAATAGTTTATTTAAACGACGAAGAGAAGAAAAAGAAGACAAATTTTGCCTTTTGAAATTTTACTAGAACCCTTCGTGAACAGGAAGAAGAAGTTAAGAAACAGATAAGAGTTTCAAAAAGAAGTAAGGGTTTTTAAAGAAAGAGAAAAGGTGCCAGGTCCGTGATTAGATGCGTCGTTTGAGAGAGAAACGATGGGACTAATCGGTCAGAGTAACCAATGGCTGACACGTGGCATTATCAACGGTCATATTTTTTCAGTTTCAATTTAATGTATAAATGCTAACTTGGACAGGCACCAGGTACCATAGCACAATTAAGCTTCATTCCTCAGTTGTTCTAGTTGCTTTCCTTACTAAGCAGGTCCTTACTGAGAGTATACCTACAGAAGGTACAAAAAGGGATCTTTGTTCAGATATTTAAAATTTACACAAAGGATACCTGCACTGCAATTTTAGCCATCAAGGGAGTTCAACTGTTGGAAGCTAATAACATCACTTGGAGATCAACATCCCCAACTTCAATCGATTTCTCTCAAATTGATCCTTGCTGAGGGCTTTGATGAAGATGTCTGCAATTTTCTCCTCCGTTGGACAATAAGTGAGCACAATATTTCCCTTCTCAACATTATCTCTCAAAAAGTGATGTCTAACATCAATATGCTTTGTTCTCTTATGGTGGACTGGATTCTTTCTCATACTAACAGCACTGGTGTTGTCACACATAAGAGGAATTGTTTTGATGTGAATCCCAAAATCTTCCAAGTGTTGCCTGATCCACAGCAACTGAGAACAGCAAGCTGCAGGAGCTACATATTCAGCTTCAGCAGTTGAAAGAGCCACAGAGTTCTTCTTCTTGGTACCCTAAGAGATAAGTGATGATCCAAGGAAATGAGCCATTCCAGAGGTACTCTTCCTGTCAACTTGATAACCAGCAAAATCAGCATCTGCAAAACCAACCAGATCAAAAGTGTCACCTGCAGGATAGAAGAGAACCAGGTACCTGTTTTCTTCAAGTATCTGAGAATACATTTTGCAGCCTTCAGGTGTGAATCACGTGGACATGCTTGAAATCTGGCACACATTCCAACACTATACACACTATCAGGCCTGCTAGCAGTCAGATATAACAAGGAGCCAATGATTCCTCTGTACATTGTCTGATTCACAAGAGGATCAGATTCTTCTACTATCATCTTGGAATTTGTTCCCATAGGAGTATCAATAGGTTTAGAATCAAACATATTGAATTTCTTCAGCAGATCCTTGCCTCGTTTGAAACCATTCTTCAGCAGAAACTTTGACAACCTTTCATACTATGCTCTTGGAGCTTGCTTCAGACCATATAGTGCCTTATTCAATCTGAACACATGATTTGGTAGCTCTGCATCTTCAAAACCAGGAGGTTGCTTGACAAACACCTCCTCTTTGAGATCTCCATTCAGAAATGCACTCTTCACATCCATTTGATACAACTTGAACCCCATAAATGCAGCAAAAGCTATTAAAATTCTAATAGCTTCCATTCTGGTAACAGGTGCAAAGGTCTCATCATAGTGTATTTCTTCTTCCTGATTGTATCCTTGCACCACCAACCTGGATTTATTTCTAGTAATCACTCCATTTTCATCAAGTTTATTTCTGAAAACCCATCTAGTTCCTATAACTGTTCTGTCTTCAGGTCGAGGAACCAGGTACCATACCTTGCTTCTTTCAAACTGATGAAGTTCTTCTTGCATAGAATTGATCCAGTCTGCATCACCTAATGCTTCTTTCACATTCTTGGGCTCAATAGATGATATGAATGCTGAGAATGCAACTAGATTTCTTGTTTTTGATTTAGTATGAATTCTAGAATTCAAAGGAGAAATGAGATTATCAAGAGGATGTGATGAACTATGCTTCCATCCTGACCTTGGAGCTGACTGATTTGGCTGATCAACATGTTCTTCTTCATCAAGAGTGACATCATTTTCTGGGGAGTCTAATGTACTCTGGTTGGAATTTTGAGTAGTACCAGGTACCATATCATCCTTTTCAACCTCAACAGCCTCTTCAGGTGGACTATGATTCTGATCATCACAATCATTTTTCAGTTGTTGATCTGCATCAGCTTCACTTTCTTCAGTCTTCTTTGTTTTGAACAGTTTCATCACATGATCATCATCATTTGATCTATCATTCTTCAAGCTTCCATCTTCATCAAATACAACATGAATACTTTTTTCAATGCATTGAGTTCGTTTATTGGATATTCTATAAGCCTTGATGGATGAAGAATATCCAACAAACACTCCTTCATCACTTCTAGGATCAAATTTTCCCAATTCATCCTTCCCATTGTTCAACATGAAACATCTGCATCCAAATGCTCTAAGATAGCTCAGCATTGACTTTCTGTTATTGAGCAGCTCATATGGGGTCTTATTCAAAACAGCTCTTATTAGACACCTGTTGGTAACATGACATGCTGTGTTAACAACTTCAGCCCAGAAATTTTGAGGAAGATTTGATTCAATAATCATAGTTCTGGTAATGTTCACCAAGGTTCTATTTTTCCTTTCCACTGCTCTATTTTGTTGAGGAGTTCTTGGAGTAGAAAAATTATGGCTCGTACCATTCTCCATGCAAAATTTATCCAGTGTTGAGTTTTCAAACTCAGTACCATGATCAGATCGGATGCTGCAAATAACTTAATTAAATTTGGTTTGAATCATTTTGAAAAATACCACCAACTCTTCAGCTGTATCTGCCTTTGACCTCAATAATCTTGTCCAAGTGTATCTCGAGTAATCATCAACAATCACTAAAATGTACTTTTTGCCATTTTTGCTTTGAACGTTTAAGGGTCCACACAAGTCCATAAAAGCAGCTCTAGTGTTCTTGATGATGTTACTTGCTTTTTGGGCTTAAACAATGACCTGATTTGCTTTCCTTTAACACAAGCTTCACATATTTTATTTTCAGCAAACTTCAGCTTGGGCAGACCTCAGACCAGGTCCTTAGAAATCAATTTGTTCAATAAAGATGAGATCACATGCCCCAGCCTACGATGCCAGAGATCAGCATTCTCATTCTGAGCACTAAGACATGTTAGGTCATCCCCATGAGACGTTTCTAAGTTTTCCACATACATATTTTTACTTCTGTGTGCAGTGAGAATTACTTTGTTTGTAGTTAGACTCACCACAGTGCATTTCTCGGAAGTAAACTTGACCTCATTTCCTTTGTCACAGATTTGTGACACACGTAACAAGCTGTACTTCAACCCATCCACATGATACACATTGTCAATTGAATCTTCAAGAGATCTTCCTACTTTGCCAACTCCCAAAATGTACCCCTTCTTACCATCACCAAAACAGACACCTCCTCCTTAGAGTGTCTTGAGTGAGAGGAAGTTTTTTACATCACCAGTCATATGCTTAGAGCATCCACTATCCATATACCAACATTGACTGCTGCTCCTCTCACTCACCTGCACCAAGAATCACTTGTTTAGCTTGGGAACCCATTTCAGCTTGAGTTCCCAGTAGGCAGACAAAGGAGTGATTAGATTGTATTTAGTCCAATATGGTATATTTTGAAGCTTTCTAACAAATGACATAGAAGCAGGGACAAATTTTTTCTTTGAAAATCTGTGAGTTGATACATAATTTGAAGGACCGGGTATCTCATTTGGTACATTTTTCCTTTCAGCATAATTAGAGAGCCTTTCACAGGAGTTTCTCCAGCTAGAACACTCACCCTTCAAGTGTCCATTCTTACCACAGTGAAGACATAGCAGATTGTCAGATACAAACACATACTTACTATGAGGATTATAAGGAGGAGTGATGTTCAAACTTCCTAGTCCTTTCTTATTGAAATTATTCTGATTTGTTGCATTTGACAGTAACTTTGAGGATTTTGTCCACTTAAGGGATTTTTCAAGTTCTTCCTTAAGTTTGACAATATCCTGTTCTAATCTGTTACTCTTTTCAAGCGATAGACCAAGTTTTTTCTCAGAGTTTTTCAATTTTTCTTGAATTTCAGCTTGCAAACTATTTGACATTCCATTCAACTTTTCAGCTTCTTCAGTAATCTGGTTCAACTGGTTCTTAAGTTCAGAGTTATTTGACTCTAGAGACACCATTTTTGACATTTTCTCTTCAAGTTTAACTTTGTTTTCAGTCAAACTATCAAGTTCAGCATTCATGGTGTCTCTTTCAGATGTTAACTCTATCACAGAATCAATCATGACTATTGCCAAAGTTCTCAATTTTTTAAGAAAATATTTATCCAAGTCATTTTTCATATCTAGAAGAGTTAGCTGATTGTCCTCTTCTTCATCTGCTGTGTGAGCCATGAGAGCAAACATTTCATTGAAGACAGTTTCCTCCTCATGTACAGCAACCATGGACACATCTTTTGGCTCATCAGGGTCTTCTGAATCACTTGAGGAATCACCCCATGCAGCAAGAGCCTTTTTGACAACCAAATCTGCAGTAGCTTTTCGATCTCTCTTGCCGAGTACCAGGTCCCTTCTGTTCTCTTTGTCACTTCTTGGTTTTTGATGTTCCTTGCTTTCATTCTTGAGCAAAGGACACTCTCTGATGAAGTGCCCAGCTTTTTCACACTTGTAGCAAGTATCACCTTGAGCAGCATTTCGAGTATCATTTGATCCTCTTTTATAAAATTTGTTTTTTCTCACAATTTTTTGAAATCTACTGATGAGATATGTCATATCATCATCACTGGGATCTTCATCTAATTTGTACTTCAGCATCAATGACTTGTCCTTCTTGGCTTCCTTCTTTGATAAATCGTAATTTCGATTCATCTCATGTGTCTTCAGATTACCAATCAAAGCATCCATAGTCAGCACCTTCAAATCCTTGGCTTCTGTAATGGCATCAATCTTGATCTCCCAAGACTTTGGAAGAATTCGAAGCACTTTTCTGAATTGTTTGGTCATTCTTATAGGTTCACCCAGACTTCGCAGCTCATTTGTAATGGAAGACAACTTGGTGAACATGTCATGTATTGTTTCTCCTTCCTTCATTTTGAAGTTCTCATATTGTGAGGTGAGCATGTCAATCTTAGATTCTTTGACTTGTTCAGTTCCTTCATGTGCAGTCTTCAAGCAGTCCCAAATTTCCTTAGTAGACTCACAGGCTGACACTCTGTTGTACTCATCAGGTCCTATCCCACAGACAAGAAGAGTTTTAGCTTTGAAACCTTTTTCAATCTTTTTCCTGTCAGCTTCGTCATATTTCTGCCTAGGCTTTGGAACAAGAATAGTCTTCTATCCATCCTTTTCTTCCATCGTCAGAACAAATGGTCCATCCAGTACAATATCCCATAACTCACTGTCTTCAGCCATTAGGTAATCGTGCATTCTAACTTTCCACCAACTGTAGAAATGTCCATTGAAACGAGGAGGTCTGTTTGACGACTGACGTTCTTCGAGGTTAAGTGGAGATGTCATTCTAGAGCAAATATCACTTCCTTGGTGTTAACCAAATAGATAGTGCCTGCTCTGATACCACTTGATAGAATATATGCCTTCACTTAACAAGTAATGGACCAAGTCCCTTACTACACTAATGAATAAAACAGAAATTTAAATGCAGTAAAATCAACACAATGATTTTACGTGGAAACCTCCTTGCTTAAGGGAGTAAAACCACGACCTGTCTCACAGGATTTTCAATCGTTTTTCACTAATCTTCAAAAGCAAAAGTAAAACACGATTACACCAAATGTAAGAAAGATTTTTCAATCTTACAGTTAAGCAATAGTCCCTCTTGCTTAACAAGCCTAAGTAGAAAACTATCTACTCACTAAGTTATCCCACTTGGACAACCTAGACTTTTAACACTACACAAAAATTCCTTTATAGATTGAGGAATGATTTACAGTTTGCGAACAAGAGAATGTATTCCTAAACAACTATACGAAAAGCTCCAGAGATTGTTGTTGTTGTTGGAATACTTCTGCCTTTGTTTTCTTGCAGCCTTTGCAAATGTTCTTGAAGAGGTTTCTCTCAAGTTGCAAAAACTACTCAAAATGTTTAGGAAAGTGCCTTTTATATGGGCAAGTCACTTTCCTAAACCTCTTTGTCATTGGCTGGAAAAGTCACACTTTCTGACGCCATCGGGAAGTGTGCACCTACTTTCTGTACCGTCTCCAGCTGGCAATCAACTGGCTCTTCATCATGAGAGTCTGGTACCTCTACTAGGTCCCTGAGTTTGTTTCATCTGCAATACTCAAGCAAGAACCCTGCAATACTCAAGTAAGAAACTGTACCTTTACAAGGTCCCCAAGTTTGTCAAATCATCAAAACTACAAATAACATTTATATACATTGATTATACAATATGTATAAATTTTTAAGTTTTTTTTAAATCCCGTACAACTCATATTTCTTTTAAGCATCTCAAAATTTAAGATAGAAGCTTCTTTTGATGTTAAAGCTTGATAATATCAAAATTTGAAATAAGCTTTAATGATCGAACGTTGATTCTTTTAATGTGGGCCAACTCAAAACCTCCTCTAAATTATTCAAAATTTTAAATATGAGCTCAAGAAGAAGAACGATGGAAGGAAGAACAAGGAGGAGAAAGAAGAAAAGAAGGCAACCAAAATTATGCTCCCTTCGTTCAGAAATGTTCGTCATGTTCTGCTTATCGAAATTCGAAAGTCTTTTTGATTAATTTTTAAAGATAAATTAGATTACATTAATTCGATGTTTTAAACAAAAAAAATTAAATATTCTAAAACTAGATGAAAAGTACTATAAATTACAATTTTTTACATATTAATATGATGAAAAAATGCATCTTAAAATGTTAGTCAAAGTTTTTATAATTTAAATCTAAAAATAAAAATCATGACAAACAATACCGAACGAAGGGAGTACTTTGTTGTTCATAAATAGAGCCGAATGATATCTTTGAGTTATTAATGATAATTGAGTTATTTTGAATAAAAAAATAAATTTAATTTGATAAGTATTTTTTGTGTAATTTATCAATAAATAAATGAATTATTAATTAATTTCAATTTAAATAAAAGAAATAACTAATAATTTTATAGATTAATGTTATGGACAAACAAGAATGGTACGTGACCTATATTATTATTTGTATTATCTCCTACATTATATATTGTTTTAAATATTACAAAGCGTTAATGCCGTTGAAAAGTAGGTTTGAGAGGAACAATTAAGGGCCTATTTGGATGGGCTTAATAACAGCAGCTTTAAAAAAATACTTTTAAAAGTGTTGAAACTTATTTTTAAAATAAGCAGTTATGCGTTTGGATAAAAGTGCTGAAGTTGTTATGTCAAACCTGAAAAGGGAAAAATGGAAGAAAGAAATGTTAGGGTTATATGGGTAATTTGGAGATTGTATAAAAATATTAAGCACAAAAAGATAAAAATGTGGTCAACTTAAAATAGCTTATAAGCTAAAAAAAAAACACTCCTATCCCAGCTTTTAACTTTTGGCTTAAAATAAGTTTTTTTTTAACTTAAAATAAGTTGTTTTGAGTATTGTCAAATAGCTAAATAAATCAAAAACCAGCTTTTAAGTCAGTTTGATCAGCTTTTAAACTGAGCCAAACAGGCTCTAAGTCAACTGATGCGGTTCTTTTTGCCTTTGGTCATTTCAACGTGTTATGTTTTTTGTTTGATTGCAGCTTCCTGTTTCTTATAAAATAAAAAAAGTTAAAATTACGTGCAATGATAATTTATAATATTTTCTTACAAATGAATTAGTTTCATTTAAAAATAATGATAGTTGGTATCATTGATTGATAACCTGTAATAAATAGTAAATAATCTGTTAAGTTAGATTATTATAGACATAACACATAAATATATTTTTTAAATTTAACTTTAAATCATATTTATACACTTTAATTTTGTATGTGCACAAGTAGACACATAAACTTGTATAAAGTTGAACAAATAGACACACATGTCTTACATGTCATCCTACATGACATTTTTTATCCCGCGTAGTGTTCTACGTGTATTATGTCATGTAGGAGTCACGTGCTTATTTATTTAAAAGTTAAATAGTTAAAGTGTCTGTTTGTACATTATGAAAGTTGAAGATTAAAGTTAAAATTTTAAGTCAAATTTAGGTCCAACATATGTGTTATGTCATTATTATATTATACTCTCTTTATTTCAAATTAATTAAATAATTGAGATATTTTTTATTTTTAAATTTATTTGTTTGTTCAATTTGTAAGATCACATTTAGATTTTTTTTTAATTTCACCCTTCATTAATTAGTACTAAAATTATTTATTAATTAATGTTTAATTATTTTAATTATAAATTTTAACAATAATTAATAACCGGAAATGAAAAACTTTACCTAAGTTATAACTCAATTTTTTTCTTAAAGTACATAAAATACCTCTAGAATAGAAAAATTTTAATTAATATAAAATAAAGAGAGTATAGTTATGTATAAATGTTTTTTCAAAAGTTATAAGATATGCATTAATTGACATTGTGGAAAATAAATTTATGCAATTAAATTACTTAGAAATTAATTACAATAAGCTAACAAAATGACCAAAATAGCACATTTCATCACTTTGTTTTGTTTGAAACAGCAATCTTTAAATGTATTTTAATATTTCCCAAATTTCAAAATAATTATCACGTTTTATATTTTAAAAATTAATTTGATTAATTTTCAAGACTAACTTAGATTAAATTAATTTGTTATTTTGAAGCAAAAAATGCAGATATTAAAAAAAATACGGAAAAATAGTATGAATTTGAATTTTCTCATATCAATGAAAAAAATACTTCTTAAAATATTGTTAAAATTTATTTTAATTGACGCTCAAAAAGAAAATTATGACGAGTATTTTCATGATCCTAAAATGTACTATAACAATGTACGTAAATGTCGTCCATCTTTAGTTTTAAACATATTTTGTGAAAAATTAAAAATTAATTTTTTTTTTTAAAAAAAACATTCTTTTATTGAAATTGGAGTTGAATTATAACATCAAAAAATATATATTTTTTATTTAGTTAACAAATATATAGATTTTCACAATCAAATTTAAACTATTTGTTTGTCGAAACAAAATATTAAAACAGAAGAAGAATTGACTTAATAGTAAAACTATTCAAAACTAATTTTAAACACCCAATATCAACATGGGTTGTGCTGTATTAGAGGAAATATTTCATCCTTAATCAGTTATCTCGAATTCGAGTCCTGAGTATGAAGAAAATTTTGTTGATAAGATCACCCTCAAATAGTGAATAAGCAATCTGAATTTAACCGAAACTCTAACGTGAACTTGAGACGCAAGAGCGGATTTTTTTTTTTTAACTCCCGATAAATAATGCGAGGGACTAAGATTTTGGATTAGGGCTGAGGATGCTTCCTCTCTCCACCTGAGAAGCCTCCTAAGAAACCTCATCTCTTCATTTCTCCTCTTTATAACCCATCCTCCACACACTCTCTTTTCCACTCAATTTTCTCTTCAACTTTGAAGTGTTAACATAAATAGTTGACTTCTCCAACACAAATTATTCTCTTTGGTTGATTAGTGGAAGAAAAATGGGCTCTCCACAAGAGATTTATACTTCACTTGATTCCATTAGGGAACATCTTCTTGATGATGATGTTGCTTTCATGGAATATTACTGCTCTAAATCTTGTTTCTCTTTTCAAACTTCAAATCTTGATCATACCTCAAAAACAGAGTACGATGGTTTTTTCAAATTTGAGGCAAAACCACATGTTATCAGTTCAAATTCTCCGAAACAGAGTAACTTGAGAGAACGGAAGCCATCTCTGAACATTGCGATACCCGCGAAGCCAATTGTTGTTGTAGAGAATGTTGAGAGTGAGAAGAAGAAGCATTACAGGGGAGTTAGACAGAGGCCATGGGGGAAGTTTGCAGCGGAGATCCGTGACCCAAATAGAAAGGGGACTCGAGTTTGGTTAGGAACATTCGATACTGCTGTGGATGCAGCTAAGGCATATGACAGGGCAGCGTTTAAGCTTAGAGGAAGCAAAGCAATATTGAATTTCCCACTCGAAGTTGCAAACTTTAAGCAACAAAATGATGAGACTAAAACAGAGATGAAGTCATCAGGCAGTAAAAGAATGAGAGGAGAAACAGAGGAATTGGTAATCAAAAAAGAAAGAAAATTACAAGAAGAAAGAGTAGTGCCAATGGCATCTCCATTAACACCGTCAAATTGGTCGACGATTTGGGATGGAACAGGTATTTTTGAGGTGCCACCATTGTCACCCTTGTCTCAGCTTGTAATGATATAATTTTGGATTATAAGTATTTGATGAATATGCACCTGACTAAGTCTGAGGTGAATTAGGATTATAATTATGTGTCTCTTTGGATCTTTTATCTTTAATAATTTCATTCATTAAGCGTTATTTAATGTAAATACGCAATCAATCTTATATTGTTCAATTCATATGCATTCATTTTTATAATTCATCCAAATTAGATTGAATTTCTTTTGATGAATTTTGGAGGAAGAAGATGAGAA
Source organism: Solanum lycopersicum (assembly GCF_036512215.1). Taxonomy (NCBI): domain Eukaryota; kingdom Viridiplantae; phylum Streptophyta; class Magnoliopsida; order Solanales; family Solanaceae; genus Solanum; species Solanum lycopersicum. The sequence goes on along the minus strand of NC_090802.1, from coordinate 51,681,189 downwards.
AAAAAAATTGATTATCACCATTATTATATGAATACACCACATTGATGTTATCATGTTGGATGCTATTCGCACAAATACAAAATTTATTCTTGAAAATAACATCCATTATGAGGAGTGCTTCGTGAGATTTAAGAAACACAACATGTTTCTAAGGAATGGTTGTTGCTTTGGTTCTTGATTTGATTATGTATATGTGATTCTTTTATTCGAGAGTAACTTGTAAACCTAGGCACTTTTTATTACAAGTAGTTAATACTCTTTTTGTTAAGAAAAAGGGAAAAATGGTTGGATATACTCCCAACTTTGTCATTTAGAGTTGATATACTCCTTCTTATAAAAGCTCATATATGTCCTTACCATTATACAAACGGCTTACATATATCTCTGCCGTTAAAAAAGGGCTCACATACATACTTCATTTAAACGGAAGTTAAAAAATTAGTTTTAAATTTATATTTATTACTTCTAATTTTTTTTAAAAAATTATTTAGGGGTATATATGATTCACTATCAAAGTTCAAGGTATATTTTAATTTTTTTCATCCATAAATTATTTTTTGACTTCTTTTATTATAATTATTTGAGTTTCTTATTCTTATTTTATTTTTTTCTTTCATTCCTTAGTTTAAAGAAAAAAAATTAAACTATTTTTTTTGTGTGTATTGTAATTTAATTTCGTATTCGAAGAAAAAATTTGGTCATCTACAATAAGTTTTACAAGAATATTAGTGAAACATAAATAAATTTGATTATCAAAATAATAATTATAAATTAGTCATTCAAACAAAAAAAAGTCAAAAAAAATATGTTTGACGAAGATTAAATTTACTCATATGAGATTATATTTTTTAGAAAAAATTAATAAAAATTTAGATTAAAATTATTTTTTTTTCATTTCCGTTAGAGGAAAAAGATATATGTGAGCTATTTGTTTACAAGTAGGGTATATATGAGCTACTTTCATAACAAGGGCTATATCAGCTCTAAATGACAAAGTTGAGGGGTATATCAGACCCTTTTTCCTAAGAAAAATAATGATCTACTTTGATTAGGCCACGAAGTGTTAAGAAACTAAAAAAGACTTCTAAATTTTTGGGTCCTATTTTAAAATTATGTAAAATGTATAAATTTGTCCTTTAATCTTACAACCTTAAGCATGCTATGTGTAAAACTGAAATTAAAATGTTATCAAAAAATAAATAGATCATTTTTTTTAAACTGACAAAAAAAATTGTAATAGTTGTTTCGAGTGTTTGAAGTTTTGCTTTCTACTTTCTAGATCAGGGAAAAGTCTTTGAAAGGCATTATTTCAAGGGAAAATGATCAAAAATACCCCTCAACTTTGTTTTATTGGTTGATTATTCTTACCGTTAAAACGAAGTTAGTTTTACCCCTGCAGTTTGCACACTTATCATTATTACTATCGAAATTAACGATTTGCCCCAAATCAAACTCAAATTTTCAATTTTAACCCGAATTACTCATTTCAAATAAATTATCAATAAAATTCGACCCATAACCCGTTTAATCTGGTCTTACATGCCAAATGTATAAAAAGAAAGTAATAAATTCACCAAAACCCATTTCAATTCCTAATGAACAAATGAATTTTCAGCCATTAATGAACTTTTAAGAAGTACTATTGGAAGAAAAAACAGAGGATGAAGACATGCCAAGCTTGTGTTCATGCACAAAAATAAGAACAATATTGTTATTGAAATAATCCAATAACCATCTTCCCCAAAAGTCACTGGTCTGATTCTTCAAATCCGCCGCACACGATAGCAAAAATGGAGGTGTTCAAATTCCACCATTAAACAACGACAACAACAAAAAAAAACTAAAATGTTCATGTTGCTGCAATTTTGGATGGGAAATCCTCTAATTACACAAATTCAGATCTGTAATTTCAGTTGTGAAGAAATGGGTGTTCTGTTGTCGATTTGTGTGTTTTGGGAAAGAAGTTGAAGTTATTGATTTTCGAAATTTAAAATTTAGCGGAATAGTCTGGTGCATCGTTTGTACTCTGAACCCTTTTACTTAACTATTTGTCAACTGAGCCCTTAGACTCAACGAAACTCAACATTTTAAACATCCTTGGCTTTGTGTGAACTTCAATCGCTCAATAAAAGTGATACGTCGTCATCCACGTCAGATTTTAAATGACACATCATTAATTATTTATTTTTATTGAAAAAAAAATTATTTTCACTTCTTTCCTCTTTCATTCTTCTTTAACCATGTCTCAATTTTTACATTAGATATCAGCACTACAATCATCATCTTCACTATTATCACCACTTTCCTATATCACAAAAATCACCATTATTTTTTATGTTTTCATCATTCATAAATTTCAGTTATAATTTTTTGTAAAACTTTGTTCATCACTTGAAACTTCATAAACCTCTTTTCTCCATTAATGCAAACTTTATCACCATTAAAATATTTCAATATATCCAAATATTGATTTAATAATTATTTTTTACCATCAAAATTATCAAATTTATACGTTACAAATTTGTAAAAATGAGAAGCAAAAACTAAATAAAAGACACCGTATTGATAGCTAAAGAAAAAAATATTTTGAAGATGCCACCGCCACACCACCAGATCTAGCCGTCGCCGCCAAATCTGACCGTAGCTGCCACACCATCATGACACTGCCGCCGTCGTCCATCAACGCCATACCACCAGATTTGGCCGAAATCTCTTCAATGTTGTAACTAGATCCTCCAACCTAGCCATCGCCGTCGCACTTTCTCTGACGAGCACCACTAATATCGGCCTCTCCCTTTAGAGGCGAATCAATGGAGACAAGAAGGTTTCAATGCCAAGATCTGATTACAAGAGTATAGAAAGAAAAAAGAAAGAATTGGGCATGGAATAATTGGTGTTGAAGGTGGAATATGGTGAAGAAGATGTGGTCTTTTTTTTTTTTTTTTTTAAATTTTGGTATTATTTTATTTTTTTATTAATATTTTTAAAATTGAATATAGAACTCACTAGCCTTAAGGAGTGTGAAATCACACACTCTCGCCAACTCAGCCATCTTAAAGCCCCATAAGCATGGTCAATGGTCAGAAGGGTCCGATATATTGTGTTTTATTGAGTCTAAGGGTCCAGATGACAAATAGATAAGTAAAAGAGTTCATAATACAAACTGATATAAGTACAAGGGTCCACCAGACCATTTTCGCCTTCAAATTTTAAACTCAATATCCAAGCTCCATTAATGACTATGAAGTTTCCATGGTTGGTTCAAGTTTCTGAGCTCTAATTCAACAACTAATACCCTTAGAAGCTTTTAATAATGGTTTTGAAGACATTACATATGGAGCAGCAACTATAACATATCCAATAGCAAGGGAGAAATCCATTCTTTTTTATTTTTGTTGACTTAACAAGATTGAGAAAATTGAAAATTAAATTCGATTTTGTTTATAATGATGGCGGATTTTATATGGGTTGGATTAGAAAAGAATTTCCTAAATGAATTTTAAATGGGTAATTCGGGTCGAAATTGGGAATTTAAGTTTGATTTGGGACAAATCGTTAGTTTGGAGGGTATAAATGATAAGTTTGCAGACGATAGGGGTAAAACTAACTCCGTTTTAACGACAAGGGCATAATTAACCAATAAAACAAAGTTGAGAGGTATTTTTAACCCTTTTCCCTTGTTTCAATCGTTTTAATTTTAGGGGTAAAAATTACTTAGTAATTATAAAGTTGTAATATAAAATAATTGAGAATACAGTGGAGATCTAATACGATATATAGATTAATGATTTTTTACTTCTTTGAGTAAGATATTTTTAATGATAAAATGGTCTCTATGTTGTGTATATTTCGCAACTTTACTTTTTATTTGATGATTGAAGAATTTGATTATTTAACACAGTAGAAGATTCTTTACGTTAGAATAAAATAATTTAAATATTTTGGGATGAACTAATATTAATAATTTGAATAAATAAAAATTATATTTTAGAAGTAATAAAAGAAATAAATTAAATGTGGGTTGGATATACTTTTAGATCAAATGATGCAAGGAGGATATTATTAAGTTAAAAATAAAAATGAAAGATTTCTAAATAAAAGAAAATAGAAGAAGAATATTTTAAAATCATTTTTAATAAATGTAGATCTTATTGGAAAAATTACATAATATAACAAACTTTAATATACATTTAAATAATATAGCTATAATTTAATTTTTTTTATGCTATATGACTATAACTGTACAATAAACAACAAATTTAATTGTATATCAATAATCAATTTTTTTTTATATTTAATATTAACAATTAATAAATAGAAAAATTATTATTAAACTCATAATTAATTATGTATTCATACCTTCTCTTTCATCAATTTTCTTATATTACAGATTTTTTTGTATTCCCCCCCCCTCCCCATCCCCCCCACCCCCACAATTCCTTCCAATTCAAGTTCCTTTTATATGATTGTAGGAGTGATTTTAGTGGTTCAATTCATTATACGTATATTTATACTTATATTTGTGGTTCAACCAAATGTCAAATGTCTATATTTAATAATACTTATATACATAGATAATTGTATTGTAATATTAATAAAATGATGATTTGTGAATATAAATATTATATTTGGATACACAAGTAATTTATCCAATTTGATTAGGCAATACAAGTATAGTTAACGTCAAGCCTAAGTTAACTATAAATAAATACCTAAGTTAACGTCAAGCCTCAAGTATTATAGAAAATTTTACAAAAAATATATCGACGTTTTGTTGGTTTTTTTTAGTTTTTTATATAGTCGAATACTTACACACTTTGATACATAGACATTCTATTGTTTTTCCATTTTCTTATTTAACAACAACGTATTCGTATTATAATATATTGGTGTATTCATATTTTTGGTTAACAATAGTGTATCCATTTTTCAAATTGTTGTATTCATATTCTAAAATTGTACTACTTTACCTTGTTTGATGTATTAATACATTAAATTTTTATAAATACTTGTATCATTGATATATTAATACTTTAAGTTTTATAAATAGAAATACCAATTTGAATCAAAGTATTCATATGCTAATTGTACAAGTAATACATTTTCCTTATTTAGCTATTGTAATTACAACTGTATTAGTGTATAAATAAATAAAAAATAAAAATATATGCAAAAATACAATGAGAAAAGACATGAATAAACTTTTATATTCAAAATTTTATGAATACCTTTATGATTAGTATTTAGTGAATATATTGTATTTAGAAATATAAATACAACCTTTTGTATTATGTGAATCAATCATATTTGCATACAATGTGTAATTATTAGATGGTAATTTAATAATGGAAATTTCAGTTATTTAGGACCATAATAAATAGTTGGTACTTGGAAGTTATGGTAACATATCATACCTTATTTAGTGCATTGTATAAATAATAATAATAACAAAAATAAAATAAATTTTAATACAAACATGTAACTAGAAATTGACATAAAATGTAGTCATTTCTAATAAATAACATATTTATGGCTATTGAACTTTAATAACCTTATAAATGTAGTCATTTTTGTAAATTGCTCTTTCTTTTTTCTAATATAAAAAATATCATCCGCAATTTAAATTACAAAAATAAAATACGCAAAATTAGCCATAAAAGAATTATTACTACTAGTAACAGGACAAGAGGCAGCAACCTGGATAATTCCCTTGTTGGTAAAAGGAAACAAACTTTTGCAAGTTGATTGCCTTGATGGAGTTGATGTTGCATGCAAGTAAAGGTGACAAATAGGTGGGTTTCACCGCTGTGAGCGAGTCAAAATAAATTGAGTTAATAAATATATAAGTTATTAGTTCATCAAAATGAATTAAAATATAAGTTATAATTCAACTTTGTTCGACTTTTATTAAGTTTCAATTTTCTATATATTCTTCTACCATTTTTAGTATCTTCTAAAATTAGTTACTTTTCATAATTATATATTAAATAAAATTTAAAAAATATGAACAAAAAAATTAATTAATAATTTAATTATATATTAGCCTAAACTCTAATGAACAATAGTTTAAACTGTGCTGATAATAATAAGCTCGAACTTGAATAAATTGAAAGCATTATAATTTTATGAATTAATTCTACGTACAAACAAGATGTGCACGATAGCTACATATTGTTAATTATATGTATGATTTCTATTATATTTTGTTAAATATTACTAAGTGTCAATTCCATTGATAAAGTACATTTCGAAAGGAATAATAAAGTCAAGTGATGGGGTCCTTTTTGCCTTAGGTCAATTCACGTGCTATGTTTAATGTTTGCTAGTGACTTCCTGTTTACATATTGCGTCATTTTAATGAGTTAAATAAAATTATATATGTGCAATGATAATTTAGAATACTTATCTTTCTACAAATAAACTATATTTTATATCATTATCCATAATAAACAATAAATAATCTATAAAACGTTTAAGATCTATCTATTATATAATAACTAACAGAGTGAAAAGAATTTATACAATCAATTCAAGTTACTTAAAATGCACGTAATTACAAGTAAGTATAACAGTAAAATATTTGTTGATAATATTAATATAGAAGCTAGCTGGAAATTGGATTGTTGTTGGAAGACGTTGGACTCATCCACCAAAATAGCATGTATCAGCACTTTGTTCCAAGCACCACTCTTCAGCATATTTTAATACATATTTTTTAAATCGGTGTTATAATTTCTGTCACAGTCTTTGTCCTTTGAGTGAGCACGTAGTAAACTTCATATTGTGTTAATAGCTTGCAAATCACACAAGGATAAAAAACAACGTTAGTGAAGCTTTACACAACAAACTCGACTCAGAAGACATTGAGAAGCGATTGATGGGGGTATCGATTCGATCCCAGGTTATCAGTGTGGATGACCACCCAGTCATTCCATATATTTTAACATATTAGACGGGCGTTTGCTATGAAAATTAAATATTATTTATTTTATTTGATATTTTAAAGTTGAAGCTAAAACTATGTTTGTCTATACTTTTTTGTAAAAATATTCAAAATCTTAATATACTTTTACTAAATATAATTTATATCTTTCAATTTTTATAAAAAGAACTAGTTAAAATTATTTACCTCGATTACTTTACCAGAAAATACAAGCAAATCTATATTGGAGTACTTTTCCTAAAAAAAAAATACCATAAAATATAAATTTAACATGAAATATAATTTAAATAGAGTCATATTTATAAAAATAAAATTTAATGTAAAAACTAAAAAACATGCATATAGTGGAATTTTCAAGTTGTATTTGAAATTTCAATGGACAAACGAATTCTAGGAATTTTTGAGTTCAAACATTAAATTATCACAAAATTATAATTTAAAAAAAAAAAAATTCTTCGACTAGTTTATCTGATCTTAATCTTACAATAGCAAATTAGATGACATAAAATGTATAGTAGTCACTTTGAGTATTGTATTCGTGACTATACAATGTAAAATTACTTACTATAGTAATATCAATTGCTCCTCTTGACCCGTGATTATTTCTCTTATTTAGAAGGGTTTTTTCACGTGAAATTCTTGGTGTCATTATATTTCTACTTTATTTTCATTACTTTTACCATATATATTTTTGTGCTTGTCCGTAATTTCTCAACAAACTAGTATCAGAGCCAAGGTTTTATGTGAATATGTTCTGTGGTTGCAGCACATTCTGAACTTCCACATCATAAAAGATTTACTTTGATATACGATAACAATAATTTTTTGGGCAAAAACAATGGAAGCCAACACAAGTAGAATGGTTACTTTGGATGGTGTTAATTATGCCACTTGGAAGGGGAAAATGGAAGATCTGCTTTATGTCAAGAACTTTTACAAATAAGTATTTATCACTGTAAATCCTGATAATAAAACAGATGAAGAGTGGAATCTGGTGCACAGACAGATTTGTGGATTCATTAGGCAATGGATCGACGATAATGTGTTTAACCATATTTCTGGAGAAATACATGCTCGAACCCTATGGAAGCATCTTGAAAGTTTGTATGCTCGGAAGACTGGCAATAACAAAATGTTCTTAATAAAGCAGATGTTGAGTTTAAGTATCATGATGGTTCTCCGATGACAGACCATTTGAATAATTTTCATGGGATCATGAACCAATTATCTGCTATGGGCATCAAATTTGATGAAAAAATTCAAGGCTTGCTTCTACTTGGTTCTCTACCAGATTCTTGGGAAATATTTAAAACTTCATTTTCAAATTCTGCTCCGGATGGTGTGATCTCTATGGATTCCGCCAAGAGTAGTATCTTAAACGAAGAGATGAGAAGAAAAACTCAAGGTTCTTCTTCGTCGGATGTCCTGATAACTGGCCCCAAGGGGAGAAACAAAACTCGTGGTTCTCAATATAAAGAAAAAAATAGGAGCAAATCCAGAGGCAGACTTAAGAATATTGAGTGTTATCTCTGTGGCATGAAAGGGCACACAAAGAAGTTCTGCAGGAAGTTGAAGAGGGAAAACAAAAACAAAGAGGAAAGTAAATAAGATGGTAATGAAAATTACCTAGCCACCGTCACCACTGAAGATCTTGTTACCGTTCTTGATGTAAATATGATAAACATTGCTTGTGATGACTCAAGCTGGATTGTGGACACTGGTGCCGCATCTCATGTGACATCAAGGAAGGATTTTTTCTCTTCCTATACTCCTGGTGATTTTGGAACCTTGAGTATGGGTAATGAGACTGTTTCTAAGGAGGTTGATGATGGTACAATTTGTTTGGAAACTAGTGTTGAAACTAAACTAGTTTTAAATAATGCGAAATATGCTCCTGATGTTCGTTTGCACCTAATTTCTGTTGGTGTTTTAGATAATGAAGGATATGTTAGTACCAATGGTAATGGAAAATAGAAGCTCATTAAGGGATCCTTAGTTGTGGCTCGTGGTAACAAACGTCTAGTGGACTACGACATCTGCTTGTATTGATATGGTGAATGCGATTTAGAGCGATAACTCCTCAACGTTATGACACAAGAGGCTTAGCCACATCAAGGAGAAAGGAGTTAATATTCTACCCAAGAAGAATTTTTTGTAAATTTCAAAGGTGCTAATTAGAAAGTGTAAGCACTACTTGGCTGGTAAACAAAATAGAGTTTCGTTTAAGTCCTACCCTCCTTCGTCAAAGACAGAGTTGCTTGAGTTGGTGCACTCTGATTTATGTGGTCCAATGAAGACAAAGACAATTTGTGGTGCACTCTTGTAACAACATGTTTAGTCTTTCTGAGCAACAGATGCTATTTCTGGAAAACTGGCTGAGACGACGGATCCCACGATGGACCGTCATGGGCACGACGGACCGTCGAGGGGGTCTCGTTTCAAAACACTTAGAAATTCTGAAAAATGGGTACTGAAATCGACTTTCTGAACTTCGTAACGGAATGGCAGGACGGACCGTCACAGACTCTTTAAGGGAATTGAGTCTCTGAACTCTGTGAAGGAGCAGCAGGACGGACCGTCGCAGGCACGACGGCCCGTCACGGGCTGCGTAATCCCAGGCTGAGTCGGATTTCTTTAATGTTTTAAGGGACGTTTTTGACTATTCTTGCTTTAATTATAAAGTTAGTGGGTTAATGTTAATAAGTTTAATTACTTGGGGGTTAAAAGAGATAACCTTGAGTAAATTAGTGGGTTATTATTGCCATCTTTTATTCTTAATTATATGCTAATTAGGGTAAAAGAAAGAGGGTTTGAATAAAGAAAATAGAAAGAACAAAGAGAGAGAGGATCGAACGAGAAGAGGAAAACACAAAGCAAGGATCTTGAGGAAATTGCTTGCTTGATCACGAATCTTCGGTGGAGGTAGGTTATGATTTTTATACTATACATAGTAAACTCTTAATAGCGAATGATATGTATGGGTAGTATTGTAAACCCTTCTATATGCTTAATTGTATGCTTGCATGAATGTGATTATATAATTGTGATGAAATAAGCATGATGAAGCTATTGAATCCTAAATCTTGAAAAAGAAACCCTAATCTACTTTGTTAATGATGATGCCTTAGTATAAAAGAAGGCTTGATGAACGAAAGTAGTGAGATTAGGGGATCGGGTGCCACGTTCCGACACCAGGATAGTATATGGATAGGGTGCCACGTTCCGGTACCAGGATAGTATATGAGGATCGGAGTGTCACGTTCCGACACCAGGATAGTATATGGATCGGGTGCCATGTTCCAGTACCAGGATAGTATATGAGGATCAGAGTGTCACGTTCCGACACCAGGATTGAATATGGATCGGGTGCCACGTTCCAGTACCAGGATAGTATATGAGGATCGGAGTGTCACGTTCCGACACCAGGATAGAATATCTATCAGGTGCCACGTTCCGGTACCAGGATAGTATATGAGGATCAAAGTGTCACGTTCCGACACCAGGATAAAATATGGATTGGGTGCCACGTTCCGGTACTAGGATAGTATATGAGGATCGGAGTGTCACGTTCCGACACCAGGATTAGTAAAGAGAATGAATCTTGAAATATGTTAATATTCTCAATTTAATGAACCTAAATCCCAAATAAGTATGATGGGGAGGCGTGAGTCCTCCTTGATGAGCTTGGTGTTATGACCAAGGGTTATGGTAATTGTAAATGCCGCATGTTGAGTATGGTAGTTGATTTTATGATATTATTTGATATATACTGTTTTCTATTTTTAGTTGGCCGATGATATCTACTCGGTACCCGTGTTTTGTACTGACCTCTACTTGTATGTTTTCTTTTGATTATTTGTGGAGTGCAGCAAACGTGCCGTCATCTTCAACTCAACCGCAACTCTAGCCAGTCTTCATTACTCTGGATTTCAGGGTGAGATAATGCTTCTATCTTGGACTGGATCTTCCTCTTCATGTCTTGATGCCTTGAAGTTCCGGCATGGACTAGCTGTTTACGTATTTTAACTTCTTAGATACTCTTAGATTTAGTAAATTGAAGTAGATGTTCTTGTGATGATGACTTCCATATTTTGGGGATAATAATAGTTGTTGAGTTTTTAGAAGTTATTTAATTGATTTTATTAATGAGTTTAAGCCTTCCGCATTATTTTCTGTTATTATTGGTAAATGATTGGGGTTAGATTGGTTGGTTCGCTAACATAATAGGATAAGTGTGGGTGCCAATCGCGGCCCGATTTGGGTCGTGACAAACTTGGTATCAGAGCATTAGGTTCGTTGGTCTCATCACACAAGAACGAGTCTAGTAGAGTCTTAAGGAACGGTAGGGGGACGCCTTTACTTTTTTTTGAGAGGCTATAAGACTTTAGGAAAATTCCATTCCTTCTTTCTTTCGTGCTATTACTTGGATCCAATTGGTATCTAGGTGATACAAATTGGTATCTGACCATCTTCACTCTATTTCGCAAATGGTTAGAAACTAGAGCAACGACTGCTCCAACACCAACATCGTCAAGACAAGAAGCGTCTGAGCCAGCCACTGGGGCTGTAGCTCGAGGAAGAGTAGCGGCAAGAGGCCGTGGTAGAGGTCGTGGGAGGACGTCCTCTAGAGGAAGAGGACGAGCATCTAGCCCATCTGATACTAGGGCGGTGACTCCTCCACCGACTGAGGAAGTAGTAAGAGAAGAAGAAGGATGGGAGTTTTCGGATGTGCATAGACTACCGACAGTTGAACAAGGTAACTATTAAGAACAAGTATCCCATTCCTCGCAATGATGACTTGTTCGATCAGTTACAAGGTGCTTGTGTCTTCTCTAAGATTGACTTGAGATCCGGTTATCATCAATTGAAAATACGGGCAACGGATGTGCCAAAGACTGCTTTTCAAACTAGGTATGGGCATTACGAATTTGTAGTAATGTCTTTTGGTCTTATGAATGCCCATGCTTCTTTCATGAGCTTGATGAACGGGATTTTTAAGCCATATCTGGATCTCTTTGTGATCATATTTATTGATGATATTTTGGTATACTCAAAGAGCAAGAAGGAACATGAGGAGTATTTGAGAATGGTATAGGAAATGTTGAGGGAGAAAAAGCTTTATGCCAAATTCTCCAAGTGTGAGTTTTGGCTAGATGCAGTGTCCTTCTTGGGGCATGTGGTTTCTAAGGATGGGGTGATGGTGGATCCTTCTAAGATTGAGACGGTGAAGAATTGGGTAAGACCTACTAATGTGTCAGAAATAAGGAGCTTTGTCGGTTTAGCTAGCTACTACCATCGATTTGTCAAGGGATTCTCTTCCATTGCTTCCAAATTAATGAACTTGACTAAACAGAATGTTCCATTTGTATGGTCGGATGAATGTGAAGAAAGCTTCCAGAAGCTCAAGACCTTGTTGACTACTGCACCAATCCCCCTGCCAGTGGAAGGTAAGAATTTCATTGTCTATTGTGATGCATCCTATTTGGGTTTGGGTGCAGTGCTAATGCAAGAGAAGAACGTAATTGCTTATGCTTCGAGGCAATTAAAGGTGCACGAACGTAATTATCCGACCCATGATTTGGAATTGGCTGCGGTAGTGTTTGCCTTAAAGCAATGGAGACATTATTTATATGGGGTTAAGTGTGAAGTCTACATGGATCATCGTAACCTACAGTACGTCTTTACTCAGAAAGATTTGAACTTGAGACAGAGGAGATGGATGGAACTACTGAAGGACTATGACATCACTATCTTGTATCATTCGAGAAAGGATAATGTTGTGGCAGACGCCTTAAGTAGAAAGGCAGGGAGCATGGGAAGTCTAGCTCACTCGCAAGTTTCTAGACATCCATTGGCTAGAGAGGTTCAGACTCTGGCTAACGACTTGATGAGGTTAGAAGTAAATGAGAAGGGAGGATTGTTGGCTTGTGTGGAGGCAAGATCTTCTTTTCTTGACAAGATTAAGGGAAAACAGTTTGAGGATGAGAAACTAAGCAGAATCCAAGATAAAGTATTTCGAGGAGAGGCTAATGAAGCATAAATCGATGAGGAAGGTGTTTTGAGAATTAAGGGAAGGGTATGTGTACCCGGCGTCGATGATTTGATCAACACTATTCTGACAGAGGCTCATGGTTCAAGGTATTCTATACATCCTGGTGCAACCAAGATGTATCGTGACCTAAAGCAACACTTTTGGTGGAGTAGAATGAAGCGTGATATTGTTGATTTTATTGCCAAATGTCCAAACTGTCAGCAAGTAAAGTATGAACACCAGAGGCCCGGAGGAATACTTCAGAGAATGCCCATTCCTGAATGGAAGTGGGAAAGGATTGCAATGGATTTCGTGGTTGGTCTTCCAAAGACAATGGGTAAGTATGACTCTATTTGGGTGATTGTTGATAGGTTAACTAAGTCTGCTCATTTCATTTCGTTCAAGGTGACTTACAATGCAGAGAAGTTAGCTAAAATCTATATCTCAGAAATTATTCGGTTGCATGGGGTTCCACTCTCCATCATATCAAATAGAGGTACGCAGTTTACTTCTAAGTTTTGGAAAACATTGCATGCGGAATTGGGTACTAGGTTGGACCTTAGTACTGCGTTCCATCCTCAGACCGATGGTCAGTCTGAGCGAACGATTCAAGTGTTGGAGGATATGCTTCGTGCATGTGTGATAGAATTTGGTGGTCATTGGGATAGCTTCTTACCCTTAGCAGAGTTCTCCTACAACAATAGCTATCACTCAAGCATTGATATGGCCCCAATTGAGGCACTATATGGGAGAAGATGTAGGTCTCCCATTGGGTGGTTTGATGCATTTGAGGTTAGACCTTGGGGTACCGACCTTCTGAGAGAATCGTTAGATAAAGTGAAATCTATTCAAGAAAAGCTGTTAGCGGCGCAAAGTAGGCAAAAGGAATATGCAGATCGAAAGGTTAGAGACTTGGAGTTCATGGAGGGAGAACAAGTCTTGCTGAAGGTTTCACCCATGAAAGGGGTGATGCGTTTTGGTAAAAGGGGTAAATTAAGCCCAAGGTATATTGGTCCCTTTGAAGTACTTAAGCGAGTAGGGGAGGTGGCTTATGAGTTAGCCTTGCCTCCAGGGCTGTCCAGAGTGCATCCGGTATTTCACGTGTCTATGTTGAAAAGATACCATGGGGATGGAAACTACATCATTCGTTGGGATTCAGTTTTGCTTGATGAAAATTTGTCTTATGAGGAGGAGCCTGTTGCCATTTTAGATAGAGAAGTTTGCAAGCTGAGGTCAAGGGAGATTGCATCCATCAAAGTTCAATGGAAGAATCGACCCGTTGAAGAAACCACTTGGGAGAAAGACGCTGATATGCAAGAAAGATACCCACAGTTGTTTACAGATTCAGGTACTTCTTTTCGCCCTTGTTTTTCTTCTTATGATCGTTCGAGGACGAACGATGGGTAAATTGGTATCTATTGTAACGACCTGTTTAGTTGCTTTGAGCAACAGATGTTATTTCTGGAAAACTGGCTAAGACGACGGATTCCACGACGGACCATCATGGGCACGACGGACCGTCGAGGGGGTCTCGTTTCAAAACACTTAGAAATTCTGAAAAATGGGTACTGAAATTGACTCTCTGAACTTCGTAACGGAATGGCAGGACGGACCGTCACAGACTCTTTAAGGGAATTGAGTCTCTGAACTTTGTGACGGAGCAGCAGGATGGACCGTCGCAGGCACGACGGCCCGTCACGGGCTGCGTAATCCCAGGCTGAGTTGGATTTCTTTAATGTTTTAAGGGACATTTTTGACTATTCCTACTTTAATTATAAAGTTAGTGGGTTAATGTTAATAAGTCTAATTACTTGGGGGTTAAAAGAGGTAACCTTGAGTAAATTAGTGGGTTATTATTGCCATCTTTTATTCTTAATTATATGCTAATTAGGGTAAAAGAAAGAGGGTTTGAATAAAGAAAATAGAAAGAACAAAGAGAGAGAGAGGATCGAACGAGAAGAGGAAAACACAAAGCAAGGATCTTGAGGAAATTGCTTGCTTGATCACGAATCTTCGGTGGAGGTAGGTTATGGTTTTTATACTATACGTAGTAAACTCTTAATAGCGAATGATATGTATGGGTAGTATTGTAAACCCTTCTATATGCTTAATTGTATGCTTGCATGAATGTGATTATATAATTGTGATGAAATAAGCATGATGAAGCTATTGAATCCTAAATCTTGAAAAAGAAACCCTAATCTACTTTGTTAATGATGATGCCTTAGTATAAAAGAAGGCTTGATGAACGAAAGTAGTGAGATTAGGGGATCGGGTGCCACGTTCCGACACCAGGATAGTATATGGATCGGGTGCCACGTTCCGGTACCAGGATAGTATATGAGGATCGGAGTGTCACGTTCCGACACCAGGATAGTATATGGATCGGGTACCACGTTCCGGTACCAGGATAGTATATGAGGATCGGAGTGTCACGTTCCGACACCAGGATAGAATATGGATCGGGTGCCACGTTCCGGTACCAGGATAGTATATGAAAATCGGAGTGTCACGTTCCGACACCAGGATAGAATATGGATCGGGTGCCACGTTCCGGTACCAGGATAGTATATGAGGATCGGAGTGTCACGTTCCGACACAAGGATAGAATATGGATCGGGTGCCACGTTCTGGTACCAGGATAGTATATGAGGATCGGAGTGTCACGTTCCGACACCAGGATTAGTAAAGAGAATGAATCTTGAAATATGTTAATATTCTCAATTTAATGAACCTAAATCCCAAATGAGTATGATGGGGAGGCGTGGGTCCTCATTGATGAGCTTGGTGTTATGACCAAGGGTTATGGTAATTGTAAATGCCGCATGTTGAGTATAGTAGTTGATTTTATGATATTATCTGATATATACTGTTTTCTATTTTGAGTTGGCCGATGATATCTACTCAGTACCCGTGTTTTGTACTGACCCCTACTTGTATGTTTTCTTTTGATTATTTGTGGAGTGCAGCAAACGTGTCGTCATCTTCAACTCAACCGCAACTCTAGCCAGTCTTCATTACTCCGGATTTCAGGGTGAGATAATGCTTCTAGCTTGGACTGGATCTTCCTCTTCATGTCTTGATGCCTTGAAGTTCCGGCATGGACTAGCTGTTTACGTATTTTAGCTTCTTAGATACTCTTAGATTTAGTAAATTGAAGTAGATGTTCTTGTGATGATGACTTCCAGATTTTGGGGATAATAATAGTTGTTGAGTTTTTAGAAGTTATATAATTGATTTTTATTAATGAGTTTAAGCCTTCCGCATTATTTTCTGTTATTATTGGTAAATGATTGGGGTTAGATTGGTTGGTTCGCTCACATAATAGGATAAGTGTGGGTGCCAGTCGCGGCCCGTTTTGGGTCGTGATAACTCTACTTTGTCACTTTCATTGATGATTGCTCGAGAAAACTTTGGGTCTATGTCTTGAAGACTAAAGACCAAGTGTTAGGTGTCTTCAAGCAGTTTCAGGCTTCAGTTAAAAGAGAAACTGGAAAGAAATTGAAATATAATCGTACTGATAATGGTGGTTAATATTGTGGACCATTTGACGAATACTGCAAGCATCAAGATATTAGAACCAGAAGACTCCTCAACTTAATGGTTTGGTTGAGAGAATGAACAAGACCTTGATGGAAAGATTAGATGTTTGCTTTCTGAAGAAAAGTTGTCGAACTTATTTTAGGGTGAGACTTTAATGAACATTGCACATGTTATTAATCTATCTCCAGCTGTTGCTTTGTAAAGTGATGTACCAAATAGTGTTTGGTACGGAAAAGATGTTTCCTATGACCATTTGAGAGTATTTGGATGGAAAGCTTTTGTACATGTGCCAAAAGATGAGAGGTCAAAGTTAGATGCCAAGAAAAGGCAGTGCATCTTCATTGGATATGGCCATGATGAATTTAATTACAGGCTATATAATCCAATTGAAAAGAAACTTGTGAGAAGTCGTGATACTATTTTCATGGAGAATCAAACAATTGAAGATATTTAAAAAGTGGAAAAGGTAGAATTTTCAAGTTTGATGGTATAGTTCAGCATGATGATGTTCTTCACACAGGTGTGCATGATGTTATTGGGTTTGATAATTATGGTGACACCCAGAATCATGTATCGAATCAACATATTGATTTTTATAATAACAATGATATTGTTATTGATGATCTTATTACTCATGAAGTTATGGACGAATCAAATATTTCACTTCGAAAGCCATAGGACAACGATTTTCTTTCTCTCGTTATTCACCCAATGAGTATGTGTTACTCACTAACGGGGGATAACTGAATGTTATGAAGAGGCTATGGAAGATGAGCACAAGAATCAATGGATTGAAGCATGCAAGATTAGATGGACTCTCTGCATGAGAACCACACCTATGAGTTGGTAAAATTACCCAAGGGCATGAGAGCTTTGAAGAACAAGTGGATGTTCAAAGTTAAAGTTGAAGAACACAACTTGAAGACCAGGTACAAAGCTAGATTGGTTAAGGATTCCGGTCAAAGGAAGGGTAATGACTTTGACGAAAGATTTTCTCCTATATTTATCAATGTCATTGGTGACATAGGCATGATTTTATCCTTCTATAATTAGAGCATTTTTGCTCATTTGTAGAACACACAAAGTTAGAGAGAAAAATCATATCGGAGAGCAAAGTGAGGTATTCCATAGACTATAGAAGAAAAATAGTCTGTGAAGAAAAATAAAGTGTGAGCGATATTTTAGTAAGGTAGAAAACAAAAGAGTGTTGTTCCTTTTGAGTGTATAGTAATCACTTTGAGTATTCTATTCGTGACTACACAGTGTAAAATTACTTACTATAGTAATATCAGTTGCTCCACTTGACCCATGATTTTTTCCTTATTTAGAAGGGTTTTTCACGTAAAACTTTTGGTTTCATTATTTTCCCATTTTATTTCCATTACTTTTACCATATTATTTTTGTGTTTATCCGCTTATTCCCAACATTTACAATGCTTTTAAATGCATGCATTAGTTGTTTAAAAATATTATTTCTTCCTCAAATTTCTTTTTCACTATTTCACTATTAGTGAAAGAGAATTTTGTAAATAAATAATTTAATCCCTTCTTCTTAGTTTTTTTTTTTGAAAAAAAATTATTTATCTGATTTTGATTCGATTTAAAATTTAAGAAAAAAATAAATTTTATAGTCTTAAATTAAAGATGTATATAAACACTTTCAGAAGTTAAAAACTGACTTAGACTTTTAAGTCAATTCAAACGGGCTCTAATCTTCTGTCGAGATTTATTCTTATATCGCTCGAGTACAAACATCCCTAGGATGATGTTTGATAGTTGAATAGAGTTATACAGTGGCGCAACCAGTAATTTTAGGAAGGGTGTCCAAAAATCTCATAGCTCCTAAAAATAATTTAAAGAATGGGTGTACTTAAATTTTGTAAAGCAAACTACATAACATGATTAATTTTTTAAATTAAAATGTATCACAAAATTTTAAAATCAAACTACATAATATTTAGCTTTATTATTACGTTTATTGATAGGAAGTGAAGAAATAAAGAAAAAGAGATATATTTCAGTTTAGAGTGAATTCATTTTTATGGTTCAACATTTCACAAACCTCTGATGACTAACAACAAAAAATGAAAAATAAATAATAGAATCAAACAAGTTATATTAAAGAGAATTTATATAAAGTATTTTCACTTTTAATAGCTTAATGGAACAAATAAATAGGATTTTCTTAATAACTTTAAATTTAATAATTCTTTTAAATTTTATTTAAATTTTTAATAAAAAGAAAATAATCAAAGTCAAATAACGGGAATTGAACCAGTGAAAGTTGCAAAGAACTGAGTAGGAGTTGAACGACTAAAATTACTAAGCTAGAAATTTTTTATTGTTTTTCAAAAGGTGTCCAAATTTGTGTTATTTAATCATTTAAAATATTATCTTTTATAAATACGATTTAATTTTTTGACTAAGGGTATCCTATGCCCCGGAAGTTATATATGTATTAATAATGCCCTGAAGTTATACATGTATTAATAAAGTGAGAATTAATTATGCGGATATTTGTTAACAAAGATAAACTATGAGAGGGACTAAGATTTTGGATTAAGGCGGAGGATGCTTCGTTTCTCCACCTGAGAAGTCTCGTAAGAAACCTCATCTCTTCATTTCTCCTCTTTATAACCCATCCTCCACACACTCTCTTTTCTACTCAATTTTCTCTTCTACTTTGAAGCTTTAACACAAATAGTTGACTTCTCCAACAGTTTGTTTGATTAGTGGAAGAAAAATGGGCTCTTCACAAGAGATTTATACTTCACTTGATTCCATTAGGGAACATCTTCTTGATGATGATGTTACTTTTATGGAATATTACTGCTCTAAATCTTGTTTCTCTTTTCAAACTTCAAATCTTGACCATACCTCAAAAACAGAGTATGATGGTTTTTTCGAATTTGAGGCAAAACCACATGTTATCAGTTCAAATTCCCCGAAACAGAGTAACTTGAGAGAACGGAAGCCATCTCTGAACATTGCGATACCCGCGAAGCCAGTTGTTGTTGTAGAGAACGTTGAGAGTGAGAAGAAGCATTACAGGGGAGTTAGACAGAGGCCATGGGGGAAGTTTGCAGCGGAGATTCGTGACCCAAATAGAAAGGGGACTCGAGTTTGGTTAGGAACATTCGATACTGCTGTGGATGCGGCAAAGGCATATGACAGGGCAGCGTTTAAGCTTAGAGGAAGCAAAGCAATATTGAATTTCCCACTCGAAGTTGCAAACTTTAAGCAACAAAATGATGAGACTAAAACAGAGATGATGTCATCAGGCAGTAAAAGGGGGAGAGGAGAAACAGAGGAATTAGTAATCAAAAAGGAAGATGAAAGAGTTGTTCCAATGGCATCACCATTAACACCGTCGAATTGGTCGACGATTTGGGAGAGTGGAGATGGAAAAGGCATTTTTGATTTACTTTGAATTGTCAGTATTGGGTAGATGAAGGATAAATATATGGCACCTGACTCTAAAATGTCTGAGGTGATTTGGGACACGAAGAAGGTCGTGGGTGTATCTAAGTTCTGTAATTTAAGACAAAAACATCCGTAAGATAACTGTTCGATTTTGATTTATTCATTTGTATGAAGTGGGAAATATATACCTAGTGAAGATTCAGCAAGAACTATGTATGTGTGTATAGATTTATTATCCCTGTTATCTAGTGAAGATATATAAATATTTGAATTGAGTTCATTGTTAATAATTCCGGTATTTTTTTGAAAAATATATAGATTTTGGTCTTATTATCTCATGTGAGTTGGGGGCTGGCCGGTGGTGGGTGGGTGGGGATTGGGGATCGGATAAAAAAATAAATTTTTAAAACTGATTTTTTTTTTAAATTGTTGTTTTTTCAAAAAAAAAAAAAATAATTTAAAAGTGGAAGAGAGTTTTGGAAATGTTTTCTTAACTTTTGAAGGGAAGTCATTATCCTTTGTTTTGGGGAAAATAATTAATTTGAAAACAAATTTTCAAAATTTTTATCCCAACCAAACATGAGAAAATTAAATAACATTTTTTAAAAAATATTTTTCTTCGTACCAAACACACTCTTTGTTTCAAACAAATTCAACTTATTATTCTAATAAATAAATTCTGGGCTAAGCAAATTTGGTACCCAATATGGGGCCTTTGCCATATTAATTATCCACGTTATTCTAATTCTTCATTAATTTTGTGTTTGCAAGCAAAAATATATTAAATCAAATAATACAATATTGTTGATCCTAAACCTGAGGGTTGGAGTGATGATTCAAGGGGCGATATTTAGTACAAGTGTAATTTTTATTACTACGAGATATTACAATATGTATATATTTAAAACTTCGAGATATGGATATAATCTCAGTCTCAGAGCTTATCTATCTTAAGCCAGTGACTTGCTTGGAGATTTTTTTCACGATCCAAGAAGTTTGCTTGGTTAGCACTTGAATATCCAAATAACGTGTGTTGAAAATACTTACATGACATCATATTTAAAATATGATGATAATATCATTGTCAAATTAATTGTATCCATAGAATTTTTTACGAAATATTTCTTTCTTTAACGCTTAAATATACTCCAACAAGTCAACAACAACAGTGCAAGAATCACAAACTTTGTACATACAAAATTTTATCATTGATACGATCTCATCAACTTACATTTTCTACTACTATGATTGCTTTAAAGCAACATGTCAAAGTTGATGAATTCTAAGTAATCCGTATAAGAGTAACCAATATATTCAAGATATTTAGGTACGCAAAATGCACAAAATTTCAAAAGAATTACGCACGTTATAAAGAAACTGGCCAATTGTAATTGGTTCATCTCTTTATCATTGAGCAATTGCCTAAACAAATCTAACTATTGTTGAAATGATAATAATAATAAAACTGAACCAAATAAGTGTTGATGGAAATAAATATTTTGCAAGTATAGACATCAATCTTTACTAAAGATGCAACAATAATAAAGTACTATAAGTCATAATAATTGACTATACAAAATATCTAAAACAGACTATAGAGAAATAGGAGATTAACTTGTTTGAATCTTGAAATTCAAAGTGTTACATAAATTGAAACAGATTGACTAGTTATTACTATATCCGTCCACTATTAATTGTCACATTTTCTATTTTTAGAGTCAAACTTTAAAAACTTTGACTAACATTTTAGGATATATTTTTTTATCATATTGATATGCAAAAAAAATGCGATGTATAGTAGTTTTCGTATAGTTTTTGAATATCTAAATTTTTTGATTTAAAATATCGAATTAATATAATAAAATTTTAAAAATTTGTCAATTTAACTTTTATAAAGCGTAATATAACAAATAAAAGTGCGCGGAGAAAATATATGACAATTGGATTATTTTCATACTATGGTATATGAATGGAGAATTGATTTTTTAATTCATGGCACTATCTTCTGAGTCCAGTGCGCATCGACTTTTTTTTTTCAAACTAGTGTCATGTAGGTCGAAAAAGGATAGAAAATTATTTACAAAGTAAGTTCAGAAAATGATAAGACCTTAGTACTCTCTCCGTCCGGTATTATTTGTAATGATTTCTATTTTTTGAGTCAAACTATAAAAACTTTGACTAACATTTTAAGATGTATTTTTTTATCATATTAATGTACAAAAAATTACAGTTTATATAGTTTTAGAATATCTAACTTTTTTTGTTTAAAATATTGAATTAATCTGATATAATTTAACTTTAGAAATTAGTGAAATTGACTTTTGAAAAGTGCAACATGACAAATAATTCTGTACGAAGGGAGTATAATATAAGTGAGTCTATGAAATTTCGAGAATAGATTAAGGGTCCACTTTACTAATGATATATATCAAAGTTATAAGTAAATTTTTTTGGCTTATATTTATTATTTTAGCTTTAAAATAAATGTCTACAAATACTTTTTAACTTTTATTCAACCATTCAAAACTACTTAAAAACTATTTTAATTTAAAATCATCTAAAATAAGTCAATTTAAACGAACACTTAATAAATATGTCAAATCAAAATTCCAAGTAAATGGGGAGATGAAGCGTATATATAAGGAAGCAAGCTTCACTAGTAATTTCCTTTTTTCATCTTGAAAAACACTCCACTCTTACTTTTAACTTTTGTACTAAACCCAAACAAATAAAATAGAAAAAAAAAGTATGATAAGCAAAGAAGAAGAGAAATTAACGTTACAACTCATAAGAGAACACCTCCTCGGAGACTCCTTTATTCACTACCACCCAATACCCCGAGTTAATACCTCAGATGGTCACTCAAGTATGCACTCTTCTCTCAGAAAGTCACTCAACTTTCAATTTTCATTCAAAAGTCACTCAACTATTGCTTTTTTTCTCAGAAAGTCAGTCAACTTTGAATTTTAACTCAAAAGTCACTCAACTATCTACTCTTTTCTCAAAAAGTCACTAAATCTATTAAATTATATTTTTAATTAAAAATTGTTGATATTAATTATTTATATAACAAATCAAAAATTTTTTAAAATATATTAAACCATTTAGTGATTCATCCACCTAATCCGACCCATTAAAAAATATGATATGTTCCATTTTATTTTTGTCTTTAATCCTAAATTAATCCCTCTCTTTAAACCTTGAATTAGGATTAAAGACAAAATAAAATGAGTCACATCATATTTTTTAATGGGTCGGGTTAAGTGGGTGGATCACTAAATGGTTTAAATGGTATTTTTATTTTTTAAAAATTTTGACTTGTTATATAAATAATTAATATCAATAAATTTTAATCAAAAAAACAATTTAATAGATTCAGTGACTTTTTGAGAAAAGGGTGAATAATTGAGTGACTTTTGAATTAAAATTCAAAGTTAAGTGACTTTATCAGAAACAAGTGCATAGTTAAGTGACTTTTGAGTGAAAATTGAAAGTTAAGTGACTTTCTGAGAGCTTAATTCTCCGGTCATCACATCACAAACCCAATAATTTCATTCTAAGCCCAACAACCAGTTCGGTCGGATCCAACCCGGATCGAAAATTCTCCGGGTCAGGTAATGGATCTTCGCCGGCCGATGAAGGAACGAAGAAGCAGTACAGAGGGGTTAGGAGGCGACCGTGGGGAAAATATGCAGCAGAGATAAGAGATCCGACCTGGAAAGGTTCACGGGTCTGGCTCGGAACTTACGAAACCGACGTGGATGCTGCCAGAGCTTACGATTGTGTGGCTTTTTAAGCTGAGAGGAAGAAAAGCCATCCTTAAGTTTCCGTTCGATGCCGGAAATTTAATACCGCAGGAGACGATTGGCCGGAAGAGGAGAATTGATCAGTGATGCACTTAGTTGAGTGGGTTTTTGTTTTAAATAAACTAAATCAATTTGTCGGTTTATTTTAAGTAAACCTAATTGATTGTGGTCATTTTTATGGGGTTTTTTTTCACTCCATCTCTTATCCTCGTTCTAAAAAGATCAACCTCTTAAATTATCACTGAATGAAATTTAGACAATCGATCTATTATATTCTAATGGAAGGTACTATAAAATAAACATATATATCCTATATGGCATAGCATATGTATGATATTATGTAAAATTTAATTTATTTACGTATAATGGCAGGCAAGAAGAATGTGGTCTATTTGTTTAATTTTATAAAAATATCGAATTCATAATTAGATTCCTAAACTTGTTGGGTTATTCTCTTTAAGTACCTCAACTATGCAATTTTCATATTAAATCATTGAACCACTCAAAATTTATTCCTTTTAAATACTGTTGACAGATTTTGATCGGCTATTCTATTATAAATGTCTTCAAATGTGTTCGTATCATAATGATTTCGACTGAAGAAATGAAGACAAACTATATATTAGTCTCATTTGTTTTCTAATGTGTTCAAATAACTTGAAATAAAACACAACTATTCTCGAACAGTTTCACTATCAGTTGGATTAATGAGTTCTGGAACAACATATGTATCCTCTATCAATTCCCCTCACAAAATCCGATTCCACATCAGTCAATGATTTTTAAAAGGAGTAAATTATTGAGTGGTTCAATGATTCAATAGGAAAATAATATAGTTGAGATACCTAAGGGGATCTGTTTATGTCACGACTCAAAACGAGCCGCAAGTGGCACCCACACTTATTCTCCTAGGTGAGCGAACCAACAAATCTAAACCCCAACATTTACCAGTAAAACATTTATAAATAGTAAAAATAATGCGGAAGATCCAAAACTCATTAACGAAATCAATTAAATAAACTTCTAAAGTTTAATACTTATTATTCTCAAAATTTGAAAGTCATCACACCAAGAACATCTATCCTCGAATTTCTAAATCTAAGAGTATTTAAGAAGCTAAAAATAGTAAAAAGATGGTCCATGTCCGAACTTCAAGATATCAAGACGTGAAGGAGAGAATCCAGCACGAGCTAGGAATAATAGCTCACCCTGAATTCTGATGTGCTGAAGACTGGCTAGATCTGAGGACGAGTCGAAGTCGGCGGTACGCTTGCTGCACTCTACAAATAACAAAGAAGAAAATTACAAGTAGGGGTCAGTACAAGGAACACGTACTGAGTAGGTATCATCGGCCAACTCAAAATAGAAAGCAATATATACTGAATAATAATATAAAATCAACCATAATACTTAACAGGTGGCAATCAACAAGTACAAGAACCATTGGCAACAACACCAAGCACACCTATGAGGACTCAAGCCTCCACACCATACTCATTTGGGAAATAGATTCTTCGAATTTGAGTATATTAACATAATTCAAGATTCATTCTCTTTATTATTATCGTGTCAGAACGTGACACTCCGATACCATATACTACCGTGTCGGAACGTGACACTCGATCCAATATTATCGTGTCAAAATGTGACACTCCGATCCAATATTATCGTGTCGGAATGTGACATTCCGATCCAATATTACCGTGTCGAAACGTGACACTCCGATCCAATATTACCGTGTCGGAACGTGACACTCCGATCCATTTATCTCATTATTTTATTTTCATCAAGTCTTCTTTATTTCAAGGCGTCATCTTAATAGAGAGGATTTAAGATTGAAGATTCAAAAGTCTCATCATTCTAATCCACCACAATTACACAATCACAACATACAAACACACAATCAAGCATATAGAAGACTTTACAATACCACCCAATACATATCAATCTCTATTTAGAGTTTATCTATCACATAGAAATAAACCATAACCTAGCTCCACCGAAGAATCGTGATCAAGCAAGCTACTTCCCCAATGCCTTTGTTGTCCTCTTCGTTCTCTCTTTCTCGCTCGTTCTCCCTCTCTGTTCTTTTTATTTTTCTTCTCCAGATTCTTTTTCTTTTACCCTAATTATCATATAATCCATTATGATAAAAGTAACCCACTATTTATTTTCTTATTATCTTCTTTAACCCCCAAGTAAATAAATTATTAAACTTACCCCACTAATTTCATAATTATAATCATGAATAGTCCAAAACACCCATTAAAACTTTTAGCGGAAGTCTGACCAAGTCGGGGTTACGCAGCTACTGACGGTCCATTGTATCTACGATGGTCCGTCCTGCAGGTCCGTCACAATATTCAGAGAATTAACTTCGATAGTGAGGTTATGCAACTTGTGACGGTCCGTCGTATCTATGACGGTCCGTCCTGCAGTTCCGTCGTGAAGTTCAGAGAGTCGATCCCAGTACCCAGATTTCAAAGTTGAAGTGTTTTGGAACGAAGACGCTCGACGGACCGTCGTGCCTATGACGGTTCGTCCTACCTGTCGTCGAGGGTAATGAGGAGAGCAGCAGATGAAATTACACAAGTGTGGGACGACAGAGTCCATCACGGTCCGTCGTGACCATGACGGTCCGTCGCGTGATCCGTCGACCCAGTCAGTTTTTATCAAAAATGATTCTACTGCTCGAACCGACTAAACAGGTTGTTACAATAGATACCAATTTACCCATCGTTCGTACTCGAACGATCACAAGAAGAAAAGCAAGGGCGAGAAAGAGTACCTGAATCTGTAAAAAGATGTGGATATCTTTCTTGCATATCAGCCTCATTCTCCCAAGTGGACTCTTCAACAGGCCGATTCTTCCACTGAATCTTGATGGATGCAATCTCCTTTGATCTCAACTTGTGGACTTCTCTATCTAAAATAGGAACAAGCTCCTCCTCATAAGACAAATTCTCATCAAGAAGAACTGAATCCCAACGAATAATGTAGTTCCATCCCCATGGTATTTTTTCAGCATAGACACATGAAATACCGGGTGCACTCCTGAGAGTCCTGGAGGCAATGCCAATTCATAAGCCACCTCCCCCACGCGCTTCAGAACTTCAAATGGACCGATATACCTCGGACTAAGCTTACCTCGCTTACCAAATCGCATCACCCCTTTCATGGGTGAAACCTTCAGCAAGACTTGTTCACCCTCCATAAAATCCAAGTTCCTAACCTTTCGATCTGCGTATTCTTTCTGCCTGTTCTGAGCTGCTAGAAGCTTCTCCTGAATGAATTTTACTTTATCTAACGATTCCCTCAAAAGATCGGTACCCCATGGTTTCACCTCAAATGCATCAAACCACCCAATGGGAGACCTACATCTCCTCCCATACAGTGCCTCAAATGGGGCCATATCAATACTTGAGTGATAGCTATTATTGTATGAGAACTCTACTAAGGGTAAGAAGTTATCCCAATGACCACCAAATTCTATCACACATGCACGAAGCATATCCTCCAACATCTGAATCGTTCGCTCAGACTGACCATCGGTCTGAGGGTGAAATGCATTACTAAGATCCAACTTAGTACCTAATTCAGCATGCAATGTTCTCCAAAACTTAGAAGTAAATTGCGTACCCCTATCTGATATGATGGAAAGTGGAACCCCATGCAATCGAATAATTTCTGAGATATAGAGTTTGACTAACTTCTCTGCATTGTAAATCACCTTGACCGGAATGAAGTGAACAGACTTAGTTAATCTGTCAACAATTACCCAAATAGAATCAAATTTACCCAATGTCTTTGGAAGACCAACCACAAAATCCATTGCAATTCTTTCCCATTTCCATTCAGGAATGAGCATTTTCTGAAGTGTTCCTCCGGGCCTCTGGTGTTCATACTTTACGTGCTGATAATTCGGGCATTGGGCAACAAAATCAACAATGTCACGCTTCATCCTACTCCACCAAAAATGTTGCTTTAGGTCACGATACATCTTGGTTGCACCAGGATGTATAGAATACCTTGAACTATGAGCCTCTATAAGAATAGTGTGAATCAAATTATCAACACGGGGCACACATACCCTTCCCTTAATTTTCAAAACGCCTTCCTTATCAATTATTGCCTCTTTAGCCTCTCCTCGTAATACCATATCTCGAATTCGGATCAGTTTCTCATCAGTAAACTGTTTTCCCTTAATCTTGTCAAGAAAAGAAGATCTTGCCTCCACACAGGCCAAAAATTCTCCCTTCTCTAGTACTTCCAGCCTTATAAAGTCATTAGCCAGAGTCTGAACCTCTCTAGCCAATGGGCGCCTAGAAACTTGTAAGTGGGCTAGGCTTCCCATGCTCCCTGCTTTTCTACTTAAATCATCTGCCACAACATTAGCTTTTCCTGGGTGATACAAAATAGTAATATCATAGTCCTTCAGTAGTTCCATCCACCTCCTCTGCCTCAAATTCAAATCTTTCTGAGTAAAAACATACTGTAAACTACGATGATCTGTATAGACTTCACACTTAACCCCCATATAGATAATGTCTCCATTGCTTTAATGCAAACACGACTGCAGCCAACTCCAAATCATGGGTCGGATAGTTACGTTCATGCACTTTCAATTGCCTCGAAGCATAAGCAATTACATTCCTCTCCTGCATTAGCACTGCACCCAAAACCAGAATAAGATGCATCACAATAAACAATGAAATTCTTACCTTCGACTGGCAAGGTAAGAATTGGTGCAGTAGTCAACAAGGTCTTGAGGTTCTGGAAGCTCTCTTCACATTTGTCCGACCATACAAATGGAACATTCTGCTTAGTCAAATTTGTCAGTTGGGAAGCAATAGAAGAAAATCCCTTGACAAATCGACGGTAGTAGCTAGCTAAACCAACAAAGCTCCTTACCTTTGTAACATTAGTAGGTCTTACCCAACTCTTCACTGCTTCAATCTTAGAAGGATCCACCATCACTCCATCCTTAGAAACCACGTGCCCTAAGAAGGACACTGAATCGAGCCAAAAATCACACTTGGAGAATTTGGCATAAAGCCTTTTCTCTCTTAACAACTCCAATACAATTCTCAAACGCTCCTCATGTTCTTTCCTGCTCTTTGAGTATATCAGTATATCATCAATAAATACTATAACAAAGAGGTCTAGATATGACTTAAAAATCTTGTTCATCAGGCTCATGAAAGCAGTAGGGGCATTCGTAAGCCCAAAAGACATTACTAAGAATTCATAATGCCAATACCTGGTTCGAAAAGCAGTCGTTTGCACATGTGTTGCTCGTATTTTCAATTGATGATAACCAGATCTCAAATCAATTTTTGATAAGGTACAAGCACCTTGTAACTGATCGAACAAATCATCAATGCGAGGAATAAGATATTTTTTCTTAATAGTTACCTTATTCAGTTGCCTGTAGTTTATGCACATCCGAAAACTTCCATCCTTCTTCTTCACAAATAAATAGGAGCACCCCAAGGGGATGCACTTGGTCTAATAAAGCCTTTACCTAACAACTCCTGGAGTTGGGCCTTTAACTCCCTTAACTCAGCTGGAGCCATTCTATAAGGGGGTATGGAAATGGGGCGAGTACCCAGCTCCAGATCAATACAAAAATCAATATCCCTATCCGGTGGCATACCAGGAAGGTTTGCAGGAAACACATCCAGAAACTCACGGACTATCGAGACAGACTCAATCGAAGGTACTTGGGAAGTATCATCCTTGAGATGTGCCAAGAAAGCTAAACAACCCTTACTAACCATTCTCTTAGCACGAAGAAAGGAGATGATATGAACTGGAGTGGAAATATAGTCACCCTCCCACACTAGCGGATATGTCCCAGGCTTGGCCAATGTCACAGTTTTAGCATTACAATCTAAGATTGCAAAGTTTGGAGAAAGCCAAGTCATACCCAAAATTACATCGAAATCAACCATCTCTAGAATAATCAAATCTACATGAGTATTGCTCCCCACAAAAGTCACAAGACAAGACCTATACACCCTCTCAACTATCACAGACTCACCCACAGGAGTAGAGACACGAATAGACATGTCAAGCAAATCACAATATAAGTTAAGACCAGTAGAAAATGAGGAAGATACATATGAAAATATGGATCCAGGATCAAATAATACAAAAGCCATGCAATCACAGACCAAAAGATTACCTGTGATGACAGCATCAGATGTTTCTGCTTCAGACCTCCCGGGGAAAGCATAACAATGGGCCCTATCTCCTGTCTGCCCGTTGCCCCTACCATGTTGCGCTGCAGTAGTTCCAACTTGCCCGCCACCCCGACTGATTTGATGACTACCATTACCTTGGCCACCACGTCCTCCAGAATGGCGGCCCCTACCATGACCACCTCTACCTCTAGCTATTGGGGTATGTAACTCTGTTTTGGACAATATTTCCTAATATGTCCAGTCTCTCCATATCCATAACAATTTCTGGAGTCAAGCATAGGTCTGTGAGAATGACGAAGTCTGGGGATAACCTCCAAACTCAGAAAAATGCTGACTAGTCTGCGATGGACCCCCAGTTACAGCCTGTAGTGAAGACTGAATAGGACGGGCTGGGTAACCTCCTGAACTCTGCCCTCTGGAGTAAGAACCACTAAATTCACCTCCCTTACAGAACTTCTTAGATGTCGACGTCATGGTGAAGTCGTCTGGCTTTACCCCCTCCACCTCTATCACAAAATCAACCACTTCCTGAAAGGATTTTGCTGCAGCAGCTACCTGTAAGGCTGGGATCTGCAAATCTGACCTCAATCCTTTCACAAAACGGTGAATCCACTCTTGTGGACTGAAGCAAAGCTGGGTGGCGTACCTAGATAGTGCACGAAATTTAGCCTCATAAGCAGTAACAGACATCCTCCCTTGCTCTAGGCTCAGGAACTCATCTCTCCTCTTGTCCCTCAATGTCCGGGGTATATACTTCTCCATAAATACGCTAGAGAATGATGCCCAAGTCATAGGTGGTGCCTGTGCTGGTTGACACTCAACATACGACCGCCACCACATTTTGGCATTCCCCTGAAACCGGTAGGTCACAAATTCAACACCGAATCGTTCTACTATGTCCATCTTATGTAGCAGCTCATGACAATCAACCAGAAAATCATAGGCATCCTCAGATTCAGCACCCTTGAAGACTGGAGGTTTCAACTTTAAGAATTTAGTGAAAAGTTCATGCTGATCACTCGTCATTATAGACCCTGTAGTCAATCGAGGAAACGTGTCTACTTCCAATGAGGCATCTATGCGGGGAGCCACAGCAGCTGCATATTGTACTCCCGGAACCTGAGGTGCTGGTGCAGAAAACACTGGAGGTGGTCTGTCCCTGATCAGATAAACCGCTAAGATAAGTAAAAACTTGGTTAATCATCTCTGGAGTAGGCTGGGGTGGTAATTCCTCATCTTGAATCTGCTCGTTTTCCCCTTCTTCACCCTCTCTCACTACCTCATCAGTCGGTGGTGGAGTCACCGCCCAATTACTAGCTAGACCAGGTGTTTGTCCTCTACCCCTAGAGGGAGTTCTCCTGCGACCTCTACCACGGCCTCTTGACACTGCTCCTCCTCGAGCTACAGCCCCAATGTTTGGCTTAGACGCAGCCTGTCTTGCCGGTGTTGGTGTTGGCACAGTTGTTGCTCTAGTTCTAACCATCTGCGAAATAGAGTGAGGATGTCAGACACCAATTTGTATCACCTAGATACCAATTGGATCCAAGTAATAGCACGAAAGAAAGAAAGAATGGAGTCTTCCTAAAGTCCTATAGCCTCTCAAAGAAGAGTAAGGGCGTCCCCCTACCGTTCTTCAAGACTCTACTAGACTCGTTCTTGTGTGATGAGACCAATGAACCTAACGCTCTGATACCAAGTTTGTCACGACCCAAAACGAGCAGCAAGTGGCACCCACACGTATTCTCCTAGGTGAGCGAACCAACAAATCTAAACCCCAACATTTACCAGTAAAACATTTATAAATAGTAAAAATAATGCGGAAGATTCAAAACTCATTAACGAAATCAATTAAATAAACTTCTAAAGTTTAATACTTATTATTCTCAAAATCTGAAAGTCATCACACCAAGAACATCTATCCTCGAATTTCTAAATCTAAGAGTATTTAAGAAGCTAAAAATAGTAAAAAGATGGTCCATGTCCGAACTTCAAGATATCAAGACGTGAAGGAGAGAATCCAGCACGAGCTAGGAATAATAGCTCACCCTGAATTCTGATGTGCTGAAGACTGGCTAGATCTGAGGACGAGTCGAAGTCGGCGGTACGCTTGCTGCACTCTACAAATAACAAAGAAGAAAATTACAAGTAGGGGTCAGTACAAGGAACACGTACTGAGTAGGTATCATCGGCCAACTCAAAATAGAAAGCAATATATACTGAATAATAATATAAAATCAACCATAATACTTAACAGGTGGCAATCAACAAGTACAAGAACCATTGGCAACAACACCAAGCACACCTATGAGGACTCAAGCCTCCACACCATACTCATTTGGGAAATAGATTCTTCGAATTTGAGTATATTAACATAATTCAAGATTCATTCTCTTTATTATTATCGTGTCAGAACGTGACACTCCGATACCATATACTACCGTGTCGGAACGTGACACTCGATCCAATATTATCGTGTCAAAATGTGACACTCCGATCCAATATTATCGTGTCGGAATGTGACATTCCGATCCAATATTACCGTGTCGAAACGTGACACTCCGATCCAATATTACCGTGTCGGAACGTGACACTCCGATCCATTTATCTCATTATTTTATTTTCATCAAGTCTTCTTTATTTCAAGGCGTCATCTTAATAGAGAGGATTTAAGATTGAAGATTCAAAAGTCTCATCATTCTAATCCACCACAATTACACAATCACAACATACAAACACACAATCAAGCATATAGAAGACTTTACAATACCACCCAATACATATCAATCTCTATTTAGAGTTTATCTATCACATAGAAATAAACCATAACCTAGCTCCACCGAAGAATCGTGATCAAGCAAGCTACTTCCCCAATGCCTTTGTTGTCCTCTTCGTTCTCTCTTTCTCGCTCGTTCTCCCTCTCTGTTCTTTTTATTTTTCTTCTCCAGATTCTTTTTCTTTTACCCTAATTATCATATAATCCATTATGATAAAAGTAACCCACTATTTATTTCCTTATTATCTTCTTTAAACCCCAAGTAAATAAATTATTAAACTTACTCCACTAATATCATAATTATAATCATGAATAGTCCAAAACACCCATTTAAACTTTTAGCGGGGTTACGCAGCTTGTGACGGTCCGTCGTATCTATGACGGTCCGTCCTGCAGTTCCGTCGTGAAGTTCAGAGAGTCGATCCCAGTACCCAGATTTCAGAGTTGAAGTGTTTTGGAACGAAGACGCTCGACGGACTGTCGTGCCTATGACGGTTCGTCCTACCTGTCGTCGAGGGTAATGAGGAGAGCAGCAGAAGAAATTACACAAGTGTGGGATGACGGAGTCTATCACGGTCCGTCGTGACCATGACGGTCCGTCGCGTGATCCGTCGATCAAGTCAGTTTTTATCAAAAATGATTCTACTGCTCGGACAGGTTGTTACAGTTTATATATTTGACTTTATAAAAAATTAAGTGCCTACTTATTATGTATACGCAAATTAAGTCATATTTATCTGATGACATCAAATTAAAAATTATATTTATGTATTTTCTCTAAATTTTAAATAAACAAGTTAGTCAATTAACATATATAATTTACTATAGCTATATCCATTTGTTTTAATGGACTAAAAAACTCATGTCATTTTCAATTTGGTATTGATATGTATGACATATTTATATGGTTAACTTATTTAATAGATGTTCAAACATATAGATAAAAGTTTTTCTAAACCTTAAAGTGTAACCGTGTAATAAAAATATTTATCATGAATTCAGATGTTCAACTGAAATATGTTTCAATTCAAGTGTTTAAATAAAATAAATCGGCAAATTTAAAACATTGTCAATGTATATATTCTCCCTCTTAATAATTACTTTAATAAAAAGATTTTTTTATTAGTCACACAATTTCATAGAAAAGAAGCTATGAAATATTTAGGTTAAATATGAAATTCATTAAGAAATCAATATATGTAAACTTCTGAAAGTTTAATATTAAAAATAAATTTCATAGGAAAAAAGAGAGGTATCATTAGAACTATTGGAATATAAACTTGAGAAGATGTGACCATTTTTAAAAAAAAATTAGGATCTTATTAAGTATAATTTATCAATATTTATGTAAACTTGAAATATAAACGTTCTTTTTGCTTCTTTGTAATCTTTTTAATCATATTCTTAGTATAATTTTTAATAATATGTATACTCAGTTATTACCATTAATAATTATTATCCATGAATACATCATTAGTCAATGCTATTTTTATTCATCATCCGTAATTACTATTACTTGTCGTCGTTATCACCCAATCATAATATATTTTAATTATTTTACTGTACAATATTAAATTAAATTAATATTTGATTAATAACTTTTTAATAATTAAATGATGAAAAATAACAATCTTATTAGTTAGTTTTCATATCTTAATATATTATTATTATATTTAGGTTCACATATCTAATTGCTTTTTAGGATAACTTATATTGGAAAACAAAAGAATGTAAAAAAATAAATTTACAAATAAACATAAAAAGGAACAAAAGATAGAACTAACAACGCAAAAAAAAAATGACACGAACAAATTCCAATTTCTTCTAATTTTGCTTGGCTTAACATAAAAATATTAAAAAAACATATTTCACATTTTAAATAAATATTACCGTTAATATAATAAATTTCTAACAATAAAGAGTCACAGTAATTAAAAGGATTAATATGACTTTGGACTTATTTGTAACATAATTTTAATAAGGAACATTAATTATAAAAAAAATTAAAAGAAAATTAAATTAGAACTATTGAGATAAATATTTTATTATAAGTAAATAGAAAGTAAGGAAGCCAACAATATTTTTAAAATTATAAATTAACCGCAATTTTGAAATAACTTGAGAATTTCTAAAAAAACAACAAAAATGAAAAATATAAAGGCTATAACTTGACTTATTAATAAACAACTTGAAATCTCCTGAAAAGCAACAAAAATGAAAATTTAAAGACGACAGTTTTACACATTAATAAATGTAACGACCCTCTTAGTCATTTTAGAAATTCCAACTATTATTTTTATATTAACGTTTTAGTAGATTTTATAAATAATTTATATGACTTGTAACAATGAGTGACATGATTTTAGATTTAATAAAAGATTATTTTATTGCTAAAAAAATAGAAAAAAGAATTAATTAAAAAGGGGGGCAAAGTGCCCTAAACTGTTAAAAAGCCTCACGGCTTATAAGAAAGAGAAAGAAAAGAACGATCTGAAAAAGAAAAAAAAACGCAGAGAAGAAAAGAAAAGAAAGGGAGAAAAGAAAAGGGGAAAAGGAGGAGAAAAATCAATATTTTCATCTCAAGGCATCAAGGTAATTATTTTCATCCTTTCTGTTAAGTTTTTAATGTAATTAGGAGTAGATTTTTAAGTTAAAACGTGTATAATTTACACTAATATGTGAAATTAGTTTTTGATTTTGTGTACATGTATGCACATGTTATTTACATATAATTATGGACTAGAGAGTATTAAATGAATTATTATTGTTGGTGGATGAAACAATACATGTATAACAGATAAATTTTATGTTGATTAATACTTTTAATTCATTAAGAGTTAGATAGGAAATTGAAGTGGGTTACTGTAGATTTCTAATGAAAAAAAAAGATTTGTGAGTTTGTTTTGAAAGTTAATGGTAATGGGGGGTACTAAATATATAGGAATTTAATGTGTGACATATAGATTCTGAAAATTTGTTGGGGTTTAATTTTCTTTAAATCTTTCTTATAATTATTATGTAATTTGTCAAAGTAATAGTGTCATAACTAGTTATAGATATGTAATTGGATTTTTTGAAATTATTGAT
Source organism: Solanum lycopersicum (assembly GCF_036512215.1). Lineage (NCBI taxonomy): Eukaryota > Viridiplantae > Streptophyta > Magnoliopsida > Solanales > Solanaceae > Solanum > Solanum lycopersicum. The sequence continues at coordinate 51,645,377 of NC_090802.1, read as the reverse complement.
GGTGTTCCCTTTGAAAGTATGTCAAGATTTCCAATGGAATATTGATATGCCGTCAATAGCCATTTTGGGAAAATAATTGGACAATTATATTATATGGAAACTATTAGGGTTGTAGTGTTTGGAGAAATTATAACTTAACTCTTAACTTGAAATTTAAGAAATATGAGATTTGACTTATTAGTTAGAACCAAGATTGAGAAACTTTATTATAAATTTGGATAAATTGTTGGGTCAAAGTTAAACAGATAGTAATATGAGTGTTGTAAGATTTGAACTCTTATTGTGGTTATTGATTTGAAAGTACAACAAAGGAGGAAGGCTAAAGTCCCGAAGTGATTGTTCAATAAATTGAGGCAAGTGGATTTCTAAACTTTTGTTAAGTGTATGAAATGCGTGTATTTCCTTGTGGTATATGTTTGGGAGTAACGAGATTGGTGATGGGTTGACTTGTTCACATTGATTAATTCTAATGATGAAAAAAAAGGGATAACAAAAGGCAATGTGATTAATTATTTATGTGTGATGTGTTGAGAAAGGGTTGAAGGCTTGTTGAATCATTGTTGATGTGATTTCATGTTTGTGTGGTTGTGAACTGTGCAATGTTATGAAAATGGTCATCTTCTCATTATTTGTGTGAACTTGTCATCTGCGTTATTATGAGGCATTGGTTGTGACTAGTGTTATGTGCATTGAGAAAGAAAGAGTACTTAAGAGGATGTACCATTTCGAGGGACGTATCGCGCGCCGCGATGGATACTATATTTCGAGGGACGTATCGCGCGCCGCGATGGTTACTATTATCGAGGGTCGTGTCGTGCGCCGCGACAGATGCATGGACAGATATGTCCCCCATGGGTCCCGGACTGAGAGACAGCGGGTGTGTATCACTAGGTCAGACATGCATCATTATACTTGACATTGCATTCCATTGCATTACACATACTTATCATTAGTAAACTTGATATCGTGTTTTGCTAATCTTCTGATTGCCTTTCTGTGAAACTTGTGATTGATCAATATTGAACTTGTTATTGAGGATATGTACTTTGTTAAAGTGTTGTTGTTGAGGATATGTAATTTGTCTAAGTGTTGTTGTTGAGCTACGTGCTATGTAAACTGTGAGCTTTTAGGTTGGGTTGATTTTAATGCAGGTTGTAGTTGTGGAGATTCGGTTGGGGGTGGTAGGAGTACCCGTATTTCATCCCCTTAGCTTGTGTTTAGAGGTTTACTTGCTGAGTACCGTGTGGTTTGGTACTCACCCCTTGCTTCTACAAATTTTTGTAGGTTATGAGCCTGGATTTTTGTTGTACTTGTCATTCTCTTCTTTTTCGAGGCTTCTTGGAGATTTGTCAGGTAGCTGTTTCCATCGCAGCAGACTTTCTTCTCCTTAATTATGATCTTGTTCTATTCTAGAAACAAGTTCATTTGAGACTTGAGTTTTTCTTTTGAATCAATTGTAATACTTTAGAGGCTTGTACGCGTGACTACCAGATTTTGGGGGTTTTATTAAGTTACTTATATTTTATTTCCGCACTTTATTGTAATGATTGAGTTTTAGGCTTACTTGTCTTGGTGGGATAAGACGAGTTCCATCACGCCCATTTTTGGGTCGTGACAATAAATGATTTGTTTTTAATGAAATCAACTGTATTTTCAAAATTATAAATTAACTTTACATGCTAATGCTCTATCATTTTCGTTAATAAAAATTTTTCCACCGGACTATGAAAGTATATGTAAATATTTCTTTCACTAGCATGTCAATATCCACTGACTCATTTCCTGCTTCTATGCTTTAAAATATGGAAAATTTAGGTAACTAGTCAAAAAAATTAATTTATTTAGTGATAAAATTCATACTTTAATAATATCAGTAAACATGTCAAAAATGTATTATTTTAAAAATAAATAATTATCCTGACATTATTAATATTTTCTCTCTCATTATTTACACCCTTTTTTCTCTCTAATAGATTATACATTTTCCTCTCTCTCTCTCTCTCTCTCTCTCTCTCTATATATATATATATATATATATATATATATATTAATGTCATTGTAATTTTTCTCTCTCTTTTCTTAAGCTTATCAATTTCTCTCTCTTACTTCTTCCTAATTAAATCCCCAGATTTTTCTCTCTTTTCTTACTCTTCTTTTCAATTTCTCTCTCTAACATTTTTCCAAATCAATTCCACAAATTTTTGATTCAATATATTAATATTTTCTATTATTCTCATTTAATTTCGTTGCAAGATTTGATTTGAAGATTAACATTGATTTGGGTATTATGTTTTTCAGATTCCTTGTTAAATTACTTACTGATTTTAGTTTGTTTTTTTTAATTTATTTTATTTTGTTGTTGTTCTTAAAACATTTTTTAGGTTTGAGACTACATAATTCTCTCTTCAATGGACGTTTTCAAGAGAGTTACTAGAGGTATTGAACAAAATAATCAAAGTTCTTTCGATTTTCTATCATTTAATTTTTTTCACTCAAAAATTAAACAACAATGTAGGTTCCGCTTCTAAATCTAAAGAAGATATACGATGGGGAAAAATGTCTGAATCCGTCGATGTGCAAAATCGCACACAAATTCATAACCATGAAGTTGAAGAAGACCAATTTGTTGGAGAAGAGTTTTTTTTTCTTTTTTTGAATGTTCTGTGTCTTGCATGTTTAGTTTAATTTGTTTAGTAATTTTTAAGATTCAATGCGTTTGGAAGTGTATATGGAATTTTTATTATGTTATAGTTAGTATTTATTTTTGTATTTCATATATTTATTGTATTTTGTGTTCTATTTTTTTGTGTGTGTTAGTTATGTCAATGTAACACATTATATGAGTTTGATTGTGTATATTTCATAATTTTAATGTTTTTTGTATTCATAGATTTGGAAGTGTATATTGAATTTTGTTGTTGTTTTAGTCGGTATGTATTTTGTATTTCATTGTTTTATTGTATTTTGTATCCATAGATTTGGATTGTATTTTCATATATTTAATTCATTTTGTATTCTGTTTTTTTTTTGTCATAGTTATGTCAATGTACCACAGTTAGTATTTATTTTTGCATTTCATAGTTTTATTATTTTTTGTATTCATAAATTTGGAAGTATAAATTGAATTTTGATACTGTTTTAGTCAGTATGTATTTTTACAATTAATAGTTGTATTCATTCAAAAATTATGTTGCATTGTTTCTGAATTTGACATTTTTTTCTAATTTGTATTTATTATAAAGGTATGTCAACTAGTTATGCATTTTATTTAAGAATGAGTTACACCAAATATTCATTCACTTTTTCATCATACTAATTTTTTGTATTTATATATTATTATATAAAATTCTAAATAAAAACTAAAATAAATAGAAATACAAATAAAATACATATTGAAATGAATACATACAAGATTTTTGAAGAAAAAAATAACTATATAGGGAAAAAATATGAATACAAATATATTTCTTAAATGACTATATAGATACATCCGGCATACCTATTGGAATGAATACAAACTAATAAAAAACTATATAAATATAAATAGAATATATTGTGGAATGAATATAATTTTAAAAAGGTAAAAATTCTGGAGAAAAAAAGAACAAAGTTTAAATTTTATTTGAAAATGTAACTGATGAGAAAATTAAGTAATCCTTACTTTTTTTGAAATATTCTCTCCCTTGATTTTCTCCCTTTTGTTATTAAGTAATTATATTCTTTAAATAAAAACAAATAATAAAAACATAAATAAGATACATAACAAACTAAAATTTGACATTTTTATTAAATATTGAAAGTGTTGCTAATGAGCCACTTAAATGTTAAAATATTGATATTTTGAAAAAATTTCCCTTAAAATATTATAGCCCATAAATACAATAAACTGATATTATCAACTAAAAACTTAGAGATGAATTTACGTGAACAAATAAATTTTTTGAAGAGTGTCATCAATATACTATAATCAAATTATCTAAGAACTACATAAAGGACTAAAGAGAATAAATTAAATAATTTTTTAAAACAAACATAAATGTATGATTTCAACAAAGAAAGAGTTGTAATTATATTAGACATATCAAATAATTTTACCTTTTAAAATCAAATTATGCAAGAATGTCTACCATTTTCATCATAGATATATATCCTATAATCTGCAAAATATGATCAAATAAGTTAAAACAATATCTAGAAAAAAAAAGATAAAGAATAAGGAGAAAATTGCATTTAATCATAACTCCTCCTACACATATAATCATTTTTGAAAAAAAACATAAATAAACCAAAAGAAATAATGTAATAGAAACATTACTTCTGAAGCACCTGAAAAGAAATAAAATAATCAATTTATATAGCTCAAAATTCATTAATCTCCTATCTCTGGATGATTTCATTTCATCCTATACACAAGAGTCAAGAAAAATAACAACAAATTATTAGTCCTTAAATAAATCCCATTGTATGGTCATAAAGAGAATCATAAAGATAACAAACCAAAATAATCCATCCAAAAGAAACAAAAATGTTTTGACATATTAGCCTTACTTACTAATTAAAAGTAATATATGAAATCATATTTGAAAAAATAATGAACCTCAAAGCTTAAAAATATTGTAAGATGTCTGCCACTAATTATCTAACCAAAGATTACTACAAAATAAAATACAATTATAGTGTGATCTTATAGTGTTAATATAACATTCTATATTAAATAATTAGATATTATGAGTATGAAAGGCTTGAGAGGTTATGAATATGAAAGGTTCTTAGTTATGAATATTATTAATACTAATTTAAGAATATGATTTATATATTTAAAGAGGTATATAAGTTTTTTTTTGGAACCTAGGATAACCTGCAATCACTACAACGCCCTTCAGGTGAGCACTCTATGGTCAGTACTTTGTGTGCACTGGGTAAATTCCCCAGTGTACAACCACTACAATCTCTACCACATCCTCTGCCCTTCGGGTGAGCACTCTATGGTCAGTACTTTGTGCGCACTGGGTAAATTTCCCACCGTGTAATAGCCTGCGAACCACACATGGATGTAAACCGCACTAGGCAAGCCCTATGAAACAGACTCAACTCAGAACTCATTGAGGGGAATCGATCTCGGATCATCCGTGTGGATAACCACCATCCAAACCAACTGAGCCATCACGAAGGACTATGAAATAAGAAAAAATGTCATAAAAGGAGAGAACAAAATGAATGGAGGTCATAGAAAGCTGTCACTTCACCTTCTCTCTCTATATATAATTAGCTTTAACTAGGAGGCATGAGAAGCGCAACACCAAATAGTTGAAATAAAAGTATTATAAATAAAATATATTACATGTTGTATAAAAATTCCTTGACATACTTTAATTATCTACAAATATCTGAAAGGAAAAAAAGACATTGACAAAAATGCATGTATGTTACGTAGGAGGACATTAGAATAAGAATGTGGAAAAGTTAAAGACTGACTGAAGTTTGGTAACAAGACAACATTCTTCCTTCTTTTTGCTTTTTTACCCAACTTGATATTTGAAATCTCCATTGAAGTTCAACTAATTTAGATTCGTGTTAGGTAGGATTTCATTCAGAGGTATAGCTCTTCCTATTAAGGATTTTTTCAAACTCAAGGCTCGAAATTGAAACTTTAAATTTAGGATTGTATATTGATCAGTTCGGTTCAGTTTTAAAGTTTATCAGTTTGACTTATTGGTTATCGACTTGTAGAGATGTTAAATCATTATAGAACCATTAAGATATTGGCTTATCGATTATCGATCGTCATCGATTTAACGGTTAAGATTTAATACAATTTTTTTTCTATTGAAAATCACTTAGAAACAAAGTGATAAACCAAAGGAATCATGCACATGAGTTTACAAATTGCATCGTGCTCAAAAGCAAACACTTTTACATCATAGAATAACCAAGAGTTTGAGACAGCTAGAAATAAAAGTATGAAACTAAACTCTAAGTCAGGGACTTTATATACAAAATGGTACAAGTATAATTTTTTTATCTACAATCAGATATCGATTAACTCGTTTAAAAATATCTCAAATCGTTAAGACTCAATAACCCGATAACAAAAACCGTTATCAAAATCGTTAAACCAATAAATTTCTTTTGTTTGAACTATCAATTTCGATTCGTTTTTGAATACTTTACTCTAGTTAATAGAGGAACAACTCCAACCATCGCATTACATTTTCAATCGTGACAACAATGTTCTTGCTCATTACTCTCTTCGGTCTCTTTTATTAATCTACAATGAATTTCATACCCCCTTTATGAAATAGGAGAAAATTCAATGTTTTAGAAGACTTAGTTGAGACTCGCCTTGGGGCTCGCTCGGAGACTCAAATATGGGACTTATATAAGACTTACACTCTAAGCGCCCGATTGTACGTCCTAAGCACGCTCATCGTCCAATGCTAGGGGCTCGCCTAATAGATTTTAGACAAGTCATCCGTTAAAATCTTACTCAACATTGTTGACCCTCGTAATTCTTGAATAAATTAATTATACTTAATTTTTTAATCTATAAAGATAAGAAGATTGAGAGTAACTCAATTAACAAGTTGTAATATCACATCTTTACTATTGGATAACATTGTGAAGGTGATTATATATTACGTAATATTTCTTTTAAAAATACGGAACACAATTTAATTTTTCACTTATCATTGGTCTTAATGGTTTTGTGATAAATCTCAAAATTATCATATTTTATCTAGCTATTTGAAAAAGATTTTATTTTTATTCATGATGAAGTGATGTTTTTATTATAATACTAGTAGGTTTTATTGATTATTTTCTTTTAGGGGGTGAATTGTATATCATGATAAAAAAATATTTTTAGAAATAATGATTCTTTTATTATTCAAAAGTTAAGATATTAGATTATTTATACTTGTATGATCACGTTAGAAGTTTTATTTTCTATAATTTCATTAATCATGTTCGTAATTATTTCAAACTTTGATGTATTTTTATATAATTTGTGTTATTATACTATATTCTATATTAAAACTTTAGAGATCCATAGGACTTACGCTCCACGTCTTGAGGCTTACATCTTGCCCTATACTCCCTCCGTTTCAAAAAGAATGTCCCTATTTTCTTTTTAATTTGTTTCAAAATGAATGACTCCTTTCCTTTTTTGACAACACTTTAACTTTCCACGTGGGATGTTTTAGACCACAAGATTAAAGGACATTTTGGTACATTTAATATAACTTTAATTTTGAACCACAAGATTAAAAAGTCTTCTTTTTAAGTATTTGGTAAAATTAAAGGTGATAATCAATATTTTTTCAGTTAAAATGATTGACATGCTCTTAAATCTATTTACAGAAGATAAAAATTTTGAAAATACTACAAAAAAGGGTTAAATGATTGAAACCGAATGGAGAGATAATTATTAAAAAAAATATATTAGGAGCAATATTTTAACGGTAATAGGAAAAAAAAACTTACCAAGTATAACCAAACAAAAAAAGTTTTACAACTTTATAAACTAGTAAGTTAATAGGAATGATTGAGTTGTGATTTTTTATTGATTTAGGCTTATACACACTTTTTGCGTTTGCAAAAGGCAATAACAACAATAACAATATAATCTCAAAAAACGGAGTCCCAAAATAATAGATATACAAGCAGATCTTATCTTGAAAATTAAAAAAAAAAAAATTTGAAGACCCTCACTTAGCTAATTTAACCAATTTATAAAGTTTTTTAGATTAGCTAAACACCACAATGATAGACCAACAGTCAACAGTGTAGTATATTTTGTTGTTTAATTTCTAGACAAGTATATGAAGTCATCAAGACAATAATCAGACAAAACAAGATAGGGACTGATAGTATATGCTACTTGCAAGATGGGGGATCCTTTTTTCAAAGAAGTTGCCAAGTTGTCTCAAAATTCTTTACATGGCCTACAATGATTATTGGATAATTACGATTTGAAAAATTTAGGTGATTTAGTTTATAATATATCGATAAATATATAAATTTTAGCAACTAAAATAATAATCAAATGATTGAACTCTAGTTGATTAGGAATGTTGCTATGAAAAGTCATTGAATGAAAAGTTACACGCAAGACCCTAAAAACTAGCTCAGAAGAAATAATTATTCAAGCCTTATAAAGAATCCACACATCTCATTTGACTAACAATATGAGACTTGTCATTCTTTAACCATAGACATATATCTTTCATGTGGAGATGTGTGTATCATGTTACCAAAGGTTAGATATTTTGTTCAAGATTATCTTTGCTTTTCGATATAAAAATACTCCAATCTAAAATGGGCATGTCACTTGTCACTTCTCTTCCAATGGTACATAATGAATTTTATAGAACACGTCTCAATTTTGTTCATCAAGATTTCAGAGAATGAATTTCAAATATAGACAACACACCCTAGTATAATCTCACTAGGGAAATGAAATCAAATATAGAATAAGTGATTGAAAAGCACCTTATATAAGACACACCTCATTGATTCCAGCTCAGAAAGTGTTGGAGTACGTAAGAAACATCAAAAACCAGACTAATCTTCCCATAAATGCTCCTCTACATTGAATAATCTTTTCCTACCTAGAATAATCAAGAAGTAAAACAAAAAAGACGAAGGTATTGGATGTGCGGAGACAACTGTCGAATAAATATTTTGATATGGATAAAAATATTCAATCACTTGCTTTTCCGGACTGGGAAACTGCAGCTCCCAACAAATAAAATCAATATCTGGTTAAAAATGCTTACGGAGAGAGATTACAGGATGATGAAATCTATGTGGAATTGATCTTCATATTGTTAATTGCATCAATAGTATTCTTATCAACTCTTTCTCTCAAAGTTTGATGATTAACGAAGCTTGGTTGATTAGTAGAGGCAAGAAGTCGTGCCCACATCCTGCCTGTCATGTTAACGGTGTTTGTAGTTTCAGTGACACGCTGCAATCAAACATCAGGGCATAAACATTAGATCTTCATGGAGACACGGTTGACCAGAATAAAAGAATTCACAAAATCATCAAAATTATTCCAAAAAAAAAAGTATATGGGAATAACAACTCTTAAATGTCCACTAGCAAACTCAATCATAATGATCTTCACACAAGCTTCAAATGCCTCTTTGATTCCACAAGAAACCGCAACCAAATTTCTAGATCTCCTATACCAAGGATGATAATCATCCGCATATCATACAGAGGGTTGTATACCTCATTAAGTTGGTGAAAAAGCCTCACTGGTTTTGATTGACAAAGTAATATGATCCAAGTCAGAAGTATAGATTATTCAATGAGAAGACTCAGTGGATGGCAAAGTGCTAGGTTGATAAATTTCCTCAACCAGTTGAAGCAGAAACTTATATATGTGGCTAACTAGCATACTTTGCACAGGAAAATATACATCAATAACTTTGACTAATGAAATATGTATCAGTCCTAAATTAGTTGGTGCCTGTCATACATGATCCTCTTTTTATCCATTCTACTTCGGTCAATTAACTTCAATTCAACAAATTAATAAATGTGAAAATAGGCTTACATTAATTGGAATATAAGCATGTCTGCTGTTTACAGGTCCAACTGTGAAGCCTGTGAATCCAGCCATCGCTCCATGGACAGCACTTTGTGCAAGAAGTGTACAGTAGATGTTATCTGATGCATTGCTTGGAATTGCTCGAATCATGTATGTAGGGTCTGTCAATAACAAATGAGTAAAGAACATAATATGAACAAAAGCAATGACGTAACAATTGACTGACATATAGGAATTTAGGGAATCCTATAGCTTAAGACGCTCAAAAAACATAAAGCAATTACTACAAATTGTTTTCACAAACAAATTAATGAAACTCTAAGTTGCTCGGACTCTTCAGTTTTCGTGCCGTAACCATATCAAGACCACATGGGTGTGGGTGTGGGTGTGGGTATGGGTGTGGGATCCGTGTCCGATTAGGTCGACCATTTTTAGGTACTTCAATCAAAACGATGGAGAAAGTCTGGACAGTTTTAATGAATTCTATGATTGATACACGAGCTAAGGTGAAATTGAAGAAAATAGAATACCTTTCAATATAGAAATTTCCATGTCACTCATTTTCCTTTAATCTCCTTCCAAGATTCTCCTGAATTTCTCCACATATTATCTCATAATTTAGGTTATATAACTCTATCTTTAGATATTTTAATTATATTTAGGCGAATCACCGCACCCGTATCCATCCATGGATCCATATCCCCGAATTTTAAAAATTAGATCATGAAGGATCCGACCTCTAGATCCGCACCCTAGTTTGAGCAACTTAAATGAATTCTACTCTCATTACTAGTTTTGATAATTCAACCTCACAATACTATCGAGAAAGAATGTCTGAAAGTAGAACACTTTCATGCTTCAGTTTTCAAAACTTCCATAGAAAAGGACCAAACACCTTAACGTATCATTCAACAGAAGTATCTTATCACTGTAACATATTAATAGATTTGCCAAAGGTTGAACATAGAGGCAACACTATTAAGTGTCATCTTCTGCTTATTATGTAATTGTTTGATCCTCAAGCTGAAGATAGAAATTCTGTGTATCAACCACATCAGTGACAACTCCTCAAACTTCATATTGCTGTTTTATTAAATAACTTCTTTTGAAAATTCCCAAACAATCTTATTTCCCACTATGCTCTTTTTTTCCTTCTCAAACTGACAGAAGAAAAATGCCAAGGGAAAGTAACCATAGAGGCTGATTAATCATTAACAACTAAGTACAATCGTTTGGTCTCTCATTTTTTTCTTTTTCTTAATGCTCCCTGTTTTGCAATTTTCCAAACTACTTCACAGGCAGAGTAATATACATCCATAGGGAAGAATTCCTTTGTCAAAAAGACTGTCTCACTTCCTTTCTTGTCTGTAGCAAACTGATAATCACCTTCGTCAAATGAAAGTATTTTCCTCAATTTATAATGTCATCCTATATTTAGTTATGTTGGGGCCTATCCAGCATCTGAAGGTTATGAGTGCCACTATATTTTACGCAAACCTACCACTAGTGACTGAGGTAGAATTTGGAATTGGAGTACATTCGGTCAGTTCAATCCATTTTGGGTTAATTCGGTTCAGTTTACACAAATTTTGGTTCACAAAGAAACCATGGGATCACCAAATAAAGCAGGCTAGGTCCAACTCAACCTAGCTCTCTTGATTCAAATTTGATAGAATAATATCAAGAGAAACATAAAAAAGAAAAAAAAAAGAAGGAAAAGTAGCCTTTTGAATAGGCAATCACACCCCTTCAATTAAGAGATGATGAACTAATCACAAGAAAATTGCAACCTATTCATAATTCTTCACGAACACAGGGTAAATCAACTTCATTCAGCAAGGGAATTGCACCCTTTCCATCAACGAAACAAGCAAAGAGATATAGGTCTGTTGTTGGGGTTCATACAATTTTAATCATAACTATTATTGTTTCGACCTATACAATGAACTGTTATCATAGTGTGAAATAAGTAAATGAACTAGCATGAAAAAGCCTTTGCCATGTTGCTGACCGATTTTATTTATTTTTGATGAGCATGGTTGTCCGGGCACCTCAACTACTTCCACGGGATACCTGCCACATCTCACCAGCAACAGGAGGCTAGGACAGATGGGAATAGTCACCTAGTCTTTTTTTGTCTCCACTGAGTTTTGAACCTGAGACATCAGGGTTCTCAACCAGTTCATTGACCACTAGGCCACACCCAACGTTTATTTATTGCTAAACATTGAGAGCAATCAACGTTATTTATTGCTAAACATTGAGAGCAATCAACGTTATTTATTGCTAAACATTGAGAGCAAAAAATAAGATTCAACAGACATTCCATATGATTTATAAAAAATGCACATTACATAAGAGGGGGATTGTAAATGTCAATGCAGATGTAAACTGTTTAAATTTCAAGGAATATGATTTTTAAAGCAAAGTAGGAGAGAGAAGAATCATCCTATGTAAATAAATGAAGAATACAAAGAGGCTAACTGAGTTAACAAAAAAAAAACAATGAGGCTGACTGAGCAAAGAAAGATGGAGCAAAGATAAATTGCCTTTCTTGTGTGGTTGCAGACTATTACACTGGAGCAGGGTTTACCATGTGCGCACCCGAAGGGTAGAGGTTGCGGTTCCCTAGTCATTAAAAGAAAATGCAAATTAGGCCCATGTTTACTTGGACAGATTTGAACTCTGGTCAAGTGGGTGGAACCCGCATGCTTAACCAATGCAGCTACGATCTCCATTCAATGTGAGTTCGGGTGCCACCCATTATTTATATTTGATTTTTTTGGAAAATATCTATACATACAAGAATTTTAGCCAAGTGTCTGGGTGCTAGTGCACCCCCACCCTTCTACATCACTACATGGATCCACTCTGTTGACTTCTATTCCTCAACGTCATTAAAGAGTTCCATCAATTCTAGTTTTCACCTTGCTTTCTTTACTGTAATGTAGTACATAGTTTCAACCTATTCTAAAATCCATCCAATTCAAACAAAGGTAATAAATTTGGGATATTGGAGGAACTAACATTTCGACATAAGCAAATAGAGGACGCATAACACAATAAATTACTTAACCAGCATACATCATATGTCCGAGACAAGATCCAAAGAAACAAGTTAAGTACCTATGTATTTCATATTTATTGTCATCTTCCTTTCATTTGTGAAATGATCCTGTAACATAAAAAATGGCATTTGAAGAGTAAGTGATCAAGAAAGGAAAAGTTAAATTCAAAGTGATTCAGTTCAAGTAGAGTAACAAACAGCACAAAACATCCAATCAGAGCAACAGCTGTACTCCAAGAGTGGGAACAAGGAAGAAGATACACTACTAAAATTGTTTTGGGTCTTAAATTGTACATCCTGACAAAACAATCTATATAAAAAGGAATCTGTTAATAGTGTTTATAAGGCATAAGTAGCCCAACAATAAGCTGGATGTGACGTATGCACATGCAATTGGGCTGATCATCTTAAAAACCAAATGGTATGAAATGCTTGAAACATCTTAGAGATCCAAGTTCAGCAAGAATAAAACCAAGAAAAATTATATAAAGACAAACACCAAGATTCAAGTTATCAGCGGAACTCTCCAACAGCGATATGGAGGAAGGCACTCGGATTATACCTTAATTTGTTGTGTTAACCAAAGACCGACATCTAGGAGTAGCCTATTTCCAGATGCATCTTTTTCTTGAAATGCTTGCATACTTTGAGCAACATATTCCTGCCCAGCACCTTCTGCTAATACAATTAACACATGCCTATTTTCTTTGAGCTGCTGTTCAACATATTCATAGAGCCCACCTGGACCTTCTAAGTAAAATGGGGACTCTGGGATCAAGCAACAGTCCTGGCACAATTAAGACATTATTAAATGAATATAATCAAGTGCCATGTAAAGTAAGAATCACATAAAAGATTTCACCTTAGATTCCATTTTTTAAAGTAAGTATGCTACCCTTAGATTTCAGTTTAATGAAGATACTGTGAACTGCGTAGCATATACTACGAACATGTGCAAACTGAATAAAGACAGATATCATTGGACATGATACAGATGTTTATTGTATGATCCACAATATTGATGCTGGTTCAAGTCTCTACATATATTATATAATTTCTTATTCAACCATAGGTAAGTACCTTCTATCTTTGCCCTTGTGTTGCATGCAGTAACATTTGAGCAAGCTCCCCCCCCCCCCTCTCTTCTTCCTCCAATAAAATAAGCAAATGCTTTTGTAATAAAGTCACAGGAATGACTTCTCTATTCTATTTTGATAATCATGATGTTAAGAATGTCAGATATCAGGAAATTGTAAATATGGCTAGAATCATACCTTGTGAACGTTGCAAAGGTTTAGAATCCCTGCAATTGTGTAATTAGGCATAGTAATTACTATCTTTTTCCATTTCTTGGATTACTTTTAAACGCTATTTAAATCCAACATGCTTCAGGAAATAACCAAGCAATAAATTTAATCCCTTATCTCTTCTTTCTTTACATAGTATCAGGACGAGGGTAGCAAGTGCTTCTCTTAATTTTTTTTCTTTTTAGTTATTTATCATTTTATTTCAATAACTGTAGTGTCCACACCAACTTGTGTGCATCTCGACTAATTCCATGAGATACATGTTATCTTCACCAGCACATGTACGGGATAACTCGATCCACCAAGCCTTAGACAAAAGGGAAGAAATCACCTAGTGTTTCACCTACACTAAAGTTTGAATGTACGACCTAATGGTTCTCAATCAACTTCATCCTGGATGCTTTTAGTTCTTTATTTTTTTTTTTACAAACCGAAATTTAGGGAGTGCAACCCTAAGGCTGAATACTGAGCAATGGCTTTGGTTACATGTGAGTTTGTATAGCTGAAGTAGGTTGATAAGGCACGCATCTTCCATACTTATTCAAGGAGGAAGAAACTAAGAAAGATGAGAGAAGATACTGATTTGTATCTTCTCAAATTCCTGGAGATTTCACCCATGGAGCAATGAGCAGTTTCTTACCGTTAGTAGGAGTTACTTAGCAGTTTCTTATTGTTTCTAGAAGTTATTTATTCTTATCCTAAATAGTTATAAAGTAGTTATCAGTTATCTATTATATATTAGGAGAACTAGTAAATAAGTGGACATATGCTAATTTATCTCTTATATGCAGAAAAGGTTGTTCTCTAAGAGATAAGGTTGTTCTAGGAGATACAAGATACTTGTCTCTCTTTGTATTTTCTATTGTTTTTTGAGATACGAGATACTTGTGTCTCTTTTTGTATTTTTTGTTGTTTCTATTCAGTATAAAGCCTCGGTTTCTATCATTGGTTCAGAGCAGTAAGATCTGCCATGGTTAACACACGAAATTGGGAGCCATTGACGATGTGGCTGCATTAAAAGCTCAAAACATGCAAAATCAGCATGGAAAATCAAAAAGTTTTTCTGGAAGAGGGTGAAGTTGATAGCACTTGGAGGCATCAAGAAACTTATCGACGTTCGCACACAAAGATGGAATTTCCTAAGTATGAAGGAGGAGATCCTCGAGGTTGGATTTTGAAAGAAGAGAAGTATTTTCAAAATTATCAAACACCTAATGATTGCAAGATTGATGTGGCTTCAATGTATTTGGAAGGAGATTAATTGCATCTTTTTGCTTTGATCAACATTGAAAGAACAATTTATTACTGGGATGAGTTGGTAAGTTATGCAGGAAAATTACGGACCCGCTGAGTTTCAAAATCCAGATGAACATTTTTGTAGTATCCAACAGACTGGATCAGTTTTCGAGTATAGGCAAGAATTTGCAAAACGGGCAACCCGTGTGCAAACTTGGCCAGAACTTTGTTTTGCTTGGAGTTTTCCTTAGCGGACTCAAAGAAGACCTTCATGTGGATGTTAGGATTCAAAATCCTTGATCTGTGTATAAGGTGATTAGTTTGGCCTTAGAATATGTAGGAAAACAAGGACTAAATTAGTCCAGTAAGGTGCCTGCTTGGCCTTATGTATCAAGACCTTCATCAATTGGGACTTCCTCTCCACAGCTCGAGAATCCTTTAATTTTCAATCATCCCGCCAACCAGTTACATGCCCTTTCTCACAGTTGCATGTCGTGATTCACTTGATATCCGCTAATCACTCTCAATTGATTGCTCTGGCATGAGAAAAGTAGGTGTTGAGTTACAAGTTGTAAGATTTGAGACCCTTCACTCTTGAAAGTCAAATAAAGGCAGTTGAACCCAACTTTTTTTGTACTTCATTGAGCTGGACTGTCGTTAGAGTAAACTGGATGTTCTATTTGATCTTTTAACCCACAAAAGATTGAGAAAGAAAATCCCTCTCAAGAGACACTAGTGGTGTTGATTGTCTCATTTCCTCACCCTAGTCTTAATGAAATAATCCTATTACCAATATCTCTTTACTTCTAAAACTTTATTATTTGAAGTCCTGGTTGTGCAATGATCAACTCCATCTAAATTATCTAATCCACAATACCCCAATTTGGGACCTATGCCGTCAATCTTTCTGGCATTTCCCCAGTCCAATTAGTCTTTTGAGACGCGCAATATCAGATATCATATGCCTATTGAATTTGGAAATTAAGAATATTAAAACTCCATTGCCAAGGTCTTACCACATCACGGTTACCTAAAGTTGCAAGCATTGCAATGAATCCTGCAGAACCAAAAGAGAAAATGTTTAACAGAGATGTTTCATAGATGCATAAAAATCCAAGATGACAAGAAATGAGGGTACAAGGAACATCGCCTATTAATCAATCAAGCTACTTACCACTGTATCTTCCCATAAGCTTTACTATACCAACTCCATTCTGCACGCTTTCTGCCTCTACATGGGCAGCATTAATGGCCCTCTGAGCTTCCTCCACAGCAGTATCAAAGCCAAAAGATTTGTCTATCACCTACATGACATTGTAAGAATAAAAAATTGGACACAACGTGCTGACATGCATAGGAGAAGATTTATATGAGAGGTCAATGTGGAAAGTCCGATGATTTGATATGTTTAAGAGTGTCATATAGGTTCTTTCATGTATTGAAGCATTTTTAAAAAAGCCCCAGCTAGGACAAATTAAAAAATGCATAAAGTGAAAGCACATAAAGTAACTATCTCTTCATGCAGGCGCTGAGACTACCATCTATTTGAAGGGGAAAATTAGTAGGAAACACTTCAGGGATCTTTCAGATAGATTCCTCCAAATATAATCTCAGCAACATAAAAATAATACTACATGTGGAGTCTGAAATTGGCTTGTGCTGTGGGGTAAGAGAAAATGTAAATTAGCCGTGCTTAGTAACTTCTTATTTTCAAATGTTCCATTCACACAATCTCTTAAGCAGTTACACTTTTCTTAAAAAAAATTTCCACAGAATGCACATCTGCTAATTCACCGAACCATTCACATCAGGAAAAGAGAAAGCGGATATCTTAAGCACATCATACAAGACTTTGTAGGTTTTCTAGTTCTCATATTAAACGAAGGAGAAATCTAGCAGAGGTAGCTGGCAAAAATCATGTGTAAGGCAGCTGATCAAAAATTATGTGTACGTCTCTTTTCATGCCATTTTTATGTTTTTCCCAAACAGTGTTCAGGAAATTGAGTATCAATGTAGTACTTGTCTCCTATTTATGCTTCTAGGTCGCATATATAAACTTCCATGTGAGAGAATTTTAGAAAATTGCACTCATTATAAAGGAATATTTTAGAAGAATGCAAAACAAATTTTACTGGAAATTCTCTTGAGATATATCAACTTGCTTCTAATATTTATTCCCAACAAATCTTCTTTGATTGGATTGGCTCTTGGACAAACAAAGAGGTAAAACAAAAAGGGAAATACAAAAGAACTGTTGATGTATCAATCTAAATTCTGAATGACTAAGTCATTCCATGTTGAACAGAAACTAAGCTCCAGTTCACATATGGTATAAGTATTTTAGCAGAACTTTTGTTTCCTTCCGTTTTTCCCTGTTTCCTCAATGTATGGCAAAATCATAATGACAAACTTATAAGACAAAACAGATCACCCTGAGGCAACAAGCAGCACAACTTAAGTGTTCATCAGCAAACACAAATAGTAGAAGATAAACATCACACTTTAGTTGGCATTACTTACCGCGATATCATTATCAATTGTCTTGGGAATCCCAGCAACAGCTACCTTAATACCACGTTTTTCAACTTCCTAGGCAAACATATAGATGCAGTCATAGATATTTTAAAGAATAATAGTTTCAATAGTCAGAAATTAATTGAGGAAAAGAAAATAGCATAGTATAAACACCTTGTAGATTGCAGCAGCCCCTTTTTGAGTTCCATCCCCTCCAATTATGTATACCTAGAACTCAAAAATGAAGAAAGCAACTAAACACTGTCAGGTTGTACTAAACTTCCAGGTTAGACATCACAGATGGGTACAACACACCAGTCTTTTTTCTTTTTGGAGGACAAGTAACAATACCTGATTTATTCCACGGTCTTGAATGTTGTCAACAATCTTTTTAGTATCATGACCTCCTCTAGATGTTTGAAGAAAGGTTCCACCACGTTTATGAATATCATTAACGACTTTTGTTGTCAAGTTCAGGGTATTTTTTGAGTAAAACCCACTGTAACCTCCCTGGAAATATAGAAACAGTATTAAAGCCTCTAGGCACAGAAACTACGACAGACATATCGAGATACAAGATATTGATGGTAGGATCTCTCATAGTCTGCTCCAACAGAGACAGACAAATAAATAAGATTTATAAAGCTCACATCAAAACATCAATTTTTCTAGGATTTCAGAATATCAAATGAAAATTTCGTATTTAGTCATCATCACAAAACCACAAGAAAAGAGCAAGAAATTGCACCAGCAACGAAAATCAAAGAGACTCCTTAATTTTTTGATAAAGTAAATAAATTTCACTAATATTTGAGCCAAAATGCATTCATACCAAAGTTAGAGAACCTACCAAAATACATGATTTCTTTTATTTACAAAAGACACCCAATCTTCTATACAACAAGGAACTTCATGGATGCATCAAGAGAAAACAAGGGATAGAAGAGTATTCTTCAATTTAACATAATCCATCTATACCCCTACGCCCACAAAAGCACTCTTATTTCTTTCCCTGCAAATAAACCACAAAAGTGCTAGTGGCGCAACATTTCAGCCATGTGCCTTGTCCTCCTCTTCCCGGCTCCCACAATTCGAACAGAACATTAACTCCATAATGGTGCTTGGCCTTACATGATAAACCAAACAAATTAAGTATATTCCACCATGACCTCAAGGAAAACTGACAATGTAGAAGGAGACGAGCGACAGTTACCCGCCTCCATACACTTGAAGCACCAAGTAACACAAATGACCAGCCACTTCCTGAGATTCTCTGTTTTCAGAATCTCCTCTCTAGTTGCTAACCACATGAAAAAACGAACCTTTTCTCAGCACCTTTGGGATCTAAATTGAGCTATATGAGAATGCAACCTCCTCCCTACTCAAATGCTTTTCATAGAATGACTTAACAGAGAAAGCTCTATTATTCCCAACACTCACCTTCAGGCTCCAAACATAATGACTATCTGGTGACATACATTGTTTGTGAAGCAACTCTAGTAACATTGAATTAGTCATTTCTATTTGGTATACTTACTAAGGGTTAGAGTCATAGTGATCATCCTATTCGACAATTTCAACCATTTCCAAGCACCTGATATCTTCTTTGGGGTATTTGAATATCGGACCATGTTTGCATATGTACTCGTATGGATGTATTGCTAAGACAAAAATCCTTCATTGATTAGCACATGGGTATATTGTAAATTGGATAGACGTATGTTTGGTAAAAAGAGTGGTACTTCATTGATCAATGGAAGCAAAGTTTAACCCACCCACCCACCCCAAACAAAAAAAAGAGTGGTATTTGATTCACAAACATTAACTAAACTTTGGCACCAATGAAACCATGGATAAAAAGACGGATAATTTTACATAGTGACATGCACACACTAGATAGTTGAGATAGGTCTACTATCAAAAACATCACAACTGAAAATAATCTTATACCATCATAACAAGTATTAATTATCCTTCTTTTAACATCTGGCACTAAGCCAGAAACACCATTAGCAGCATTAGATTTCCAGGGGAAACATTAATCTAATAGTACTACATATTCAAAATAACACGCTTGAAAGAAAAAAAATCAAATGAAAGGATATTACAGAAAAAAATCCATCCAAATACAACTCGGTAGATCGGGGAAAAGAGTGGTATTTGATTCACAAACATTAACTAAACTTTGGCACTATTCGTGTAAAACTAACAGCCAGCAGCCAATATGAGTTTGTTGTTCCCTAACCACTAGAAACCAGAGAAGAATCAATTTTATTCAATGAACAGTTTCAAAGAGAACAATAACATTATGCAATCTTTATCTTTGTTTTTTATCGTTTTTCTTTGAAATGAATGACCAAATTTATACATTGATGAAAACACAAGAATAGTGTTCCCATTATACTAACCTGAATGCCAAGTACATCATCAACTCCATACATATTCTTTAAGCCGCATACAATTTCACGAATCACTGTATTGATTCCTGGGCATAAACCACCACATGTCACAATACAAGCACGGACTTCTTCCGGTGTAAAGAAAACCTAAAACCAAAAGTGTCTTTAGAATGAAATTATTTTAGGACAACAGTATTATAGGTTAGCATTGAAAGTGAGACCTTTTCTCGAGGTCCTGCACGCCGAAAATGTATACCCCTGGGGCTGTCCTTCTGAACGATGATCTAAAACCAAGCATGCATACCAGCGATTAAACAAAAGAAGGCATAATAGGCATAAAGGGAACAGCTGAACAGATAAAAGGGCCACATACTTCCTTTGCCACCATATCTTCTGGACTAACAAAAGTTTTCCTGTGTCAAGACAAACCATCAGGAACTTTAAGCAGCAATACTCTCACAAGATAAGGCACGGACAGAACACTGCAGATTTTCTAAGTTCTACAAAAATAAAGCACTCTTACTTACTTGACAATAGCATAAGCTTGGCTCTTTTTCAATGGATTAGTATATGACTGCAATAAAAATGCCGGATTAGCAATAACCAAGACATTTTTTTAATCCTAATTCTTTGGTAACTCAGCCAAAAACCCAACCTTACAATTTTCAAATAACCTCTACAAGCATAATAGTTCTCAAAAGTTCAGGTAGACACTAGAAGAGCTGGCTTACAACAAGTATTAATTATCCTTCTTTTAACATCTGGCACTAAGCCAGAAACACCATTAGCAGCATTAGATTTCCAGGGGAAACATTAATTAAAAATAACACGCTTGAAAGAGAAAAAAATCAAATTGAAGGATATTACAGAAAAAAAATCCATCCAAATACAACTCGGTAGATCGGGAAACAGGCGTTTCGCGTAGGTAGAAACAACAAGCAATATCAAAGTAGTACAAATTATATTTTTATAGGATTTCGGAAATTACCGGTAAATCAGGAAGAAAATGGGTCAAGTGAGGAACATCCTCTACAATAAAATCGTCCTCGCCATGTTTATCACCACTAGCATTGCTTTCGGTAGCGGTTTGAGCGTTGCGTCTAACTAAAGGAAGTCGGCGCCAAATCAACGGTCTACATGTAGAAATTGATTTTGATGCCAATTTTTTGATGGAAAAAGTATGAAATGATCCAAGGGTTGAGCGATTATGGAGAGGAAGGAAATCATTTTGAGGAAAACGAAGTGAAGAAGAGTTGTATAAGGAGAACTCCATAGCTGCTCTGCGGAAGGTGAATGAGGAAGAGAGAGGGAATTGAAGCAACCAACAGTTGGGAACTGGCGTGATCAGGTTGACTTGAAAAAACTAACTCTGTATTGCATTTATTTGACTTACCATTTTTATTTCTCAACCTTAATGGCATAAACTTTATCCCAAAATAATATATATGACATAATTTTCTTGCTTTCTTTCTGGTGTACAGCAAATCTTTAAGGGCCATTAGGTCATGAATTTTTTATTGAGAAAATTATATGTAATAGCAAATTAATATCTTAAAATAAAATGGAGTAATTAGGATTTGATTTAATTGTGATTCATAGTAAATGTTTGTAAAAATTGTCAAGCGCTTCTCTCTCAAATATCTCGCTCGTCACTCTCCTCCAATCTCTCGCTCGCTTCCTCACTTTTTTTACAAACACAAGTGTATAAAAATTGTTTTTAATTTTATAAAGAAGAGAAAATTGCATAAATACATATATTTTTGTTCCCCTCTCTCCCCTCTTCCAGATCTCGCTCTCCACACTCGCCTTTCTCACTTATACAAACAGAAGCGAAATGTATAAATTGTGTTTTTGTTTGTATAAAGCGTGAGAAAATTGTATATACACATGCAAGTACATATATTTTCGTCCTATACACTTATAATTATACAATAAAAATATTCCTCTGCCCAGTTTCTTTTGTCTTTCTCTCTTTCTCGTTTTATACAATTTTCAAATTGTATCTAATTTCTCTCTTTCTCGTTTTATACAATTTGATTTAATTGTATATTCATTGTCAAATCTCTTATGTCTTTCTCATTTTATACAAATTCAAATTGTATATAATCGTTCTATACACTTATAATACAATTCATTTTTATACAGTTCTCTGCCCAAGTGTCTTTCTCTTTCTTGTTTTATACACTTCGTTTTATACAATTTGCTTCAATTGTATATGTATAGCTAATTATACAGTTTCTATGTTTGCTATGCAGTGCAATTATATAAACTTTGCTATAGCATACAGATATGAAATTTTTATTTGTTATATGTGAAAGTTGCCCTTTTTAAAATAATATTTGGGAGAAATTTAACAAATAGTGTTTATCCATACAATTTGTTATTATTTGGCAAATGTTTTTGAGAAATATCCCAAATTTTCAAATATTGATTTTTTCTAGTATTTGGGTCAAGTATCATTATTTGGATTCTTTTAAAAATTGAAATGTTACACCAAATTTTTATCTTTTACAAAAACACCCTCTATAATTGTTGTTTATGTTGTATTACATAGTTTTTTACGTAAATACGAAAATAGTGTTGAAATATGAAAGTGATGATATGGTTGTCGATGAAAATTATGAACAACCGGCTCAGGGTAACAAAGTCATGTTCTTTGTCTACTTCACGATGTATGGAATGATGCTTGTTACACTTACTGCAAACTACCGCATTGCTCTAATGTCATAGACACTATTGTTATTTGTTACAACGAAGAATCAATTGACTTGTAATACAAATTTATGGTTTGTTTTGATAGTTTTTAAAACTTATGGGTACATATCATATTTTTCTAAAAAAGTGAAATATATTTTTCAAATGATATGGTCAAACACATGGTCAAATTTTCATCAAAATAATATTTGCAAGAATATTTAGAAATCTATGGTCAAACGCTAGCTAAGTGTATATAATATGAATCATTATGCCTCTAGTTATAGTGTAACATAGATGTGTACTAAAAATTAGTCATAAACATAACATTAACATAAATATAATAGAGGAGGTTATGGAAACAAAAGATTATTCTTATAATTGTTATAAAGTTAGAGGTTATGATCATAATTAAAAAAAGTAATGGACATAATGGGTGAGAATAACTTTTTGATTTAGTGAATATCCACACTATAATATTTTATAACAAAAAACAAATAACCACATAACTTGTGTAATAAAATGTACCCCCTCCTTTCTACCGCTTTAGATTTTGCATGCCAAAATAATATTAATATACGTATTTTACGATAATATTTATATTAATCAATATATAGCTAATAGTCAAAATATAATAGAGAGATATGATTTTATTTTTATAAATGAAAAGTGATAAATAAAACATTGAATAGGTAAAAAATAATCGTGAGTGAGAACATTTTCTGGCACAAGTTATGTTATTACATACTTTCTCTATTTTATATTAGTCGAATTTTTGAAATAGTTTTTATAACTTAAATTAACTTAATTGTTTAATATTTTAAGATTACTTTTAGAATTTTCTTCCGATTTGTCCTTCATTAGTCAGTACTGAAATTAGTTATTAATTAATGTTTAGTTGTTCAATCATACATTTGACAATAATTAATAAGAGTAAGAATGGAAAGTGATGTCTAATCTATGTCTTAATTTTCTTTTCTTAAAGGGTGTGAAAAATCTCAACAATTCAATTAACATAAAATAGAGGGAATAATTATTAGTGTTGATAGAAGGGAATTAGGTAGTTAAAAATTGCTTTATTACTAATTTATTCATGTATTTGACTTGGGAGCAACATTGTGTCGGTCGTAGTATTAGCCTATTCATGGGTTTGATTTTTGATATCTAATACATTTTGTTTAAGTGATAGTACGTTGTTATTGTTATGATTTATTGCGAATATGTTTTGCACTACTTTGTTACTAGTTGTCATGTTTCTCTACTGTCGTTTTTAAATAGTTCTTTTGATTTGCTTGTGTCGATGGTTTAAAAACAACCTCTTTACCTTGAAAAAGTAGTAACAAAGCTTGTGTACACTACCACGCCATTTGTGAAATTTCATTGATATAGATTACTATTTTTGTTCTATTCAGGTCAAACCACATTACATCAATTCTCCAATTTTACTTGACTTTGCTTTAGGGCATCTCCAACCCTACACTCTATTTTACTCTTCAATATAGATTTTTCTATATATTTTACTCTCTAAAAAAGAATCTTTTCTCTCTCTTTGATATTATATTATTATTTCTATTTCATCTTATTTTCTTCTTTCATATAAACCATTTATGTTTTTTTCCTGATGGTTACTTTATATAATTCTCATGTGATAAAAAATTTATTTTTTTATTTAATATAAATTATATTTTATTCTAAATTTTTAAATATCATAAATTGCACGAAAAAATAATATAACATAAAAATTAATATTAAAAGTAAAATATGATTACATAAACATTACATAAACACTCAATTTTTGAAATTATTACGCGGCTCTCATAAATGCTCTATTGATGCATTGTGGAGTTCAAAATGAGCATTTATGTCTAGCTAAAAATTGTTATAATCAGAGATTTTCATCTACCACCATTTCTGTCGTTACAGTTGGAGCCTCTACGACATCCTGAATTGGTGCATTATGATCACGTCCCATAATCACATCATGTACTATAATACATGTAGTAATTATATCATGTAGCACTTTCTTTCTCCAAAAAGTGACAATCTTGCACTAATTGCAAAACTACGAATGCACGTTGCACATTTTTTCGACATGATTCTTATTTCATCGCGAATTAGTTATTATGTTATGTATTTTATCTTGTATTTAAATTAGTATGTTATGTATTGTATTGTTATTTGTATTTAAATTATTTTTTTCATCTTACCATTTTAATTTTGTATATTCTTTATAGGTTAAATTAATAATAAAATAAAATTTTAGTATTGGTGAAAATTATTAAAAATATATTAATTCAAATTAAAGTAGTATATATTTTTAAAATGGTATATTACATTTAAAAAGAATCATGAATATCAAAAATTTAATTAATGAAATTATACATAAAATAATATGGTAATTGAAAAGTAATGAAAAACTACTAAAAAGGTGAAATAGTGAGTGTGATTAGTAGTTCTCAAAATTTAGAGAATTACTATTCACCTCTCTATAAAATGGAGAATAGAGAGTAATATGTTGGTGGGTTGGAGAGGACATTCTTTATTATACTCTCCAAATATAGAGAATGGAGAATAAAATAGATATGGGTTGGAGATGGTCTTAACGGATCCATTTTAGAAAGGGAAATTTTTTAAAATGTCAATATTTTAGCATTTAAGAGGACTCATTAGCAACAATTTCAATATTTAGTAAAAATGTCATTTTAGTTTGTTAGGTATATTTTTATTATTTATTTTTATTTAAAGAATATAATTATTTAATAACAAAAAGGAGAAAATTAAGGGGGGAATATTTCAAAAAAGGCAAGCATCCTTAATTTTTTCATCAGTTACATTTTCAAATTAAATTTAAATTTTGTTTTTTTTTCTCCAGAATTTTACCTTTTTTAAATTATATTCATTCCACAATATATTCTATTTATATTTATTATAGTTTTTTATTAGTTTGTGTTCATTTCAATAGGTATGCCGAATTTATCTATATAGTCATTTAAAAAATATATTTGTATTTTCATATATTTTTTCCCTATATAGTTATTTTTTTCTTCAAAAATCCTGTATGTATTCATTTCAATATGTATTTTATTTGTATTTCTATTTATTCTAGTTTTTATTTAGAATTTTGTATAATAATATATAAAATACAAAAAATTAGTATGATGAAAAAGTGAATGAAATATAAAATTGAAAAGAAATAATTGAATATTTGGTGTATTCATTCTTAAATAAAACACATAACTAGTTGACATACCTTTAGAATAAATACAAATTAGAAAAAAATATCAAATTTAGTTGACATACCTTTGTTAGTTTGTATTCATTCCAATATGTATGTCAAATAAAATGTAGCTATTTAAGAAATACATTTGTATTCGTATATATTTTCACTATGTATTTATTTTTCTTTTCAAAATCTTGTTTCCTTTTCTAAGTCATATTCATTCCAATATGTCTATTATTTGTATTTGTATTCGAATACAAATAAACTAATAGAAAGTTGTTCTTCTTATAAATAAAATACATAACTAGTTGACATACATTTGGATGAATACAAATTAGGGACAAATACAAGATCCATAAACCATGCAACATGAAATTTTTAATAAATATAAATATTGATAGTGTACATAGTGATTGGAATACAAATTAAAGAAAGCATACCAAATTCTAAAAAAGAACTATAAATACAAAACAAACTAATAGAAAATTGTTCGACAACTATCCGATCTTCGTCGTCTTTTTCAAGATCCTCACGAGTAGACAAAGATTCTACATTTGCGTTCTGAATTTGAGGAAGGTTTTGCACACCAATGAGTCTTGCAAATGTTCTTACCCTCTTTCTTCCCTCATTTTAGCAGCGGATCATACATTATACACTATTTGTTAAATAATAAATAAATTAAAGGATGAAAAGTCACCAGAAATTGGTTGATTAAGATGAATACCTCTACTAAACCTCTTGGATTCAGCCATTGGAGAGTAAATCATAACGGAAATTGAAAAATACAAACAATATTTTTTTAAGATTTAAACAAAAATAAAATTAGAAAAGAAATCTGAAAATAGGATAAAGATTAGAGATACCTTAATCAAAGGGATTCTTGTTGATTCAATTTTGGTATATGGCAAAAAAATATTTGCAACTTGAATGTTGGAGGAAAATCAGAAAAGATAACCATGAGAGAGAAAAAAAATTAAATGGGAGGGAGAATTAATAATTTGAAAAGATAAATATGAGAGAGAATGATTTTTTTTTCTTCTAAAAAAAGAATATATAGAATTAATTGAAAACGAGAGATAAAATAGGAAGAAAATTGGGACACATAAATTTTTTAAAATAATGACATTTTTGCTAATATTTATAAAGTATGGATATTTTTACTAAATATGTTATTTATTTTGACTAGTTTACTAATTTTTCCTTTTAGAAAATCAAAGAATTGTATTTATACTATCCTTGGTGCTCACTCTTTTCACTTTTTTTTATTTTAAAAAATAAATTTTACTCACCACTTTTTAACATATCAAAAAGATTATTATTTATTTTTAACATTAATTTCTTATTTTCCAAATTATTCTCCAAAAGCGGGTCTGGTATAGTATAATACCCATATCAAAAATTTATATTGTGGTTTTGGTGTACCAAATACATGTATGTCCATTGTTTGTATAGTAGAAAACGATTCTATGTTTGAAGTTATTTAACTCTGCAGGAAAGACTAAAATTGTCAGGTTCTCGAAGAGAAGAATGAGAAAGTCTTTGAAGCTGCTTAGTACCTTTCTCTTCTATAATTTAGTATTTTCTCCTCTCGTGTAAAGGAACCCCCTTTGGTTACACCTTTTTTCAATTTAATATGATAAATCCTACTTCGGATTTTAGAGCATGATATGATATCCAACAACCTCCACAGAAAAGTAAGAACTTCTTCTTACATGGAAAAATGATGTTTTATCATTGAGAAGGAAACAGGTTTAAGGTTACATTAGGACATGAATTGAGTTAACAAAACTGCTTTACTATAAATTTCATGAATGTCGTAATCACAAGACACTAGTACAATTTCAACCTGCAATTAAGTAAATCAAAACAAATCACAAACTATACCAGAGCTCCTAAGCACAACATCTAAAACTTTTGAAAGGAACAAGTCTGTAGACGCAAGCTAAGGTTACCTTGTATATTCAGCAGTCTCCATCACGATCCAATGTGCTTCAGATTTGTTCGACTACTGTAGGAGAAAATTATCTATTATATGTTGGACAACATCAGCACCTTCTGCATGCATGTAGTGGTCCTTCACCTATAAGCAAGCAACACCATGAGCATTATACGCACTGTTGATCTTAAACCCTTGAAGCAATGCAACAAGCATGAAGGACTAGAAAGCCTTAATTACAAGTACAATATGTCTTTTAATATGTCTGACATTATCATTGGCAACATCAAGGATCTCAATTTTGAAGCAGGCACATAAAATCTGAGTAACATATATACATTTTCAAGTCTGAAGCTCTATTTCAAACATTAGCGGCATAGAATATAAAACTCCAAAAAACTGTACTAGGAAAAAAAAATGTCAAGCAATACAACAGATCCAATGCTCACTTTTTCCCCAGCACAATATCATCCACCAAATGACCCTTTTTTCGTCCTTATGATTTGACCTTTGTATACTCTGATCATCATTCAGTTACAGGATTTTTTAAGTAAATGACACAGTCAACCCCCGATAAGCAACACTGATGACCTAAGATCACTCTTACTTAGGAACTCCAGATTTAGTCCACCAAGAACCTCTTTGTTCCAAACTGAGCCACCAACTAATACTATATTAGCATACTGGTTTTAAACTTCCAAAAAAATGAACCATGGGTTAGCTTGCAGAAGAATATTCATTACCATGTCACAAGGGAGTAAAAATTTTACACAAGCTCTTCCCACGATGACCACTCATCAGGTCAATAAATTACCAATACAAACCAAATCACACGGCAATCTGTGCACAAGTGCCCTTGATGATGTATAGTACCTAATAGGCATAAACGTAGCTCATTTATGAAGATCTAGGCATGAAATTTCATCAGTTTGTTCCAACCACCATCACTCTCCAAGCCTATTAAGTCCCCTATCAGTTATAGAGCTAACTTGCCAAAGTACAAACATATATACTCAGAAATTTGTGCACATGTGCCATTGATGTAATGTAGTCCCAAAAATATGTAGAATTGGCCAAAAACTAAAGATCAACACATTTTCAGGTTATACAACTCAATTCTGATCATCACATACACGACAACTCTCATCAAAAACATTATGTGGTGGACAAAAGTGCTTCCTAATTCCTACCAAGATAAGAATAATTAACACTTTATTAAATGGGTTGGAAAACTTTGCAACATTTTGGAAGTAACCTCATATTTACAATCCTTTCAAGCAAACGAGGCACTATGTTGCGGGCTGCTTACCCTTCGGGGTGGCTCAGTGGTTTGGGATTAGTACTTTCGTGTTGGAAGTCTCAAGTACGAAACTCTTGCCAGCGAAAGAGCAAGGGGTTCACCTTCTGGGTCGAGCTCGTCGCACCAGGCTTGCCTAGAGTGGATTACCTCTTCTGTGTGGTTTGCGAGCTATTGCACGGGAGAAGTTTTTTTACCCTGTGCGCACCCAAAGGGTAGCGGCTGCGGGTTTCCCTTGCTCCTTGTGTTTGGTTTTGTATATGTGATCACTGGAAGAGTGGAAAGATCCACCTGATTTGGGTTTACACATAAGGACAAAAGCAACAATGGTACTTTATCCAACCTCAAAAATAGTGCACAAAAAGGCATTATTCAAGCAAGTGATAGACAATCTAATCCAGTAACTCCATTTTTTGAGCAACACATACATGCCCTGCACTCAAAGCTGTATTATTTTTTTCCTTATAAAATCTATTTTATTTATTTTTTTCTTTTTTAAAAATAAATAAATTTATAAGCATCTCAGAGAATAAAAGATGGAAGAACAAGAGGAAGAATGCCTGTTTCAAGTGTAAATTTATGGGTAAGCATATGCAGTCTCTCACAAATAAATCTAAAGAAAAGACTAGGCAGGACGACTAGTGAGCTATCAATACTTAACAAGTAACACCCAGGAAAAAAATAGGAGTTGCTGTCAGATTGTTGTTTGATAAACTGAGCACATGATTCAGATTCATCAACATTAAATTAAATGCAACTGACTGTGATTCCAGGAGAACCAAAAACAACAACTATGCTTCAGTCTCAAACGAAGTTGTGGTCGGCTATATGAACCCTCACTTCTTCATTTAAGCTCATTTCTTATCCCCATCATAGGAAATAAAATAAAAGCCAAAATAACTAAAATATATAAGTACTTAATAATAATAATAATAATAATAATAATGATAGACATTTCTAACTTGTCCAAACCAAAACAAAATATATTTTAGAAAAGGCTTTGTGCATTGATGAAATTGACTGTATTAAGGCGAGAGAGAGATACGAAAGAGAGAGAGAGATAATGCTAGGGGAGTACAGAAAGAGGGAGACCTGAATAACACTATGTGCAGCAAATCTGTTCCTGCTGCTGTGAAAGCTGACATCTATTTTCTCCCAGGATACCCGAGATAAACCAGTCACCAATTCCTCTGCATAAATGGTCAAAGCATTAGCACAATAATATCTTTATAGGTCAACTGGTCAAATCAGTTTTAGTTCTACAATATTAGGAAGCCAAGACAAAACAACCTTCCTTCCTTTTCCTTCTTCGAGATACGTATTGTATCAATATATTATCAACAGGCACTAAACTCTCACCAAAAGCTCTAAGTTTCAGTAGTATTAAAAGAAATACAGTTGCAAACGAACAAGCACATCAACAACAGAGTCCTAGTAAGCACTTGAAACTTGATTTCTGAAAAATATCGGAGGGTCAAAGACTACTCTGATTTACAAACAAAATTGCATAGTCCTTTAGGAACAGCGGATTTTTTGTTTGTATTGGTGTTAAGCCTTAGATGACAGAAGGAGCAATCACACACACATTTGAGAACATATAGCATCATGAAAAGCTCAGTGGAGCAGCATTAAAAAATGTATCTGAGACGTAGCTCAGGAAGGGGGGCGGGCAAGGGATGATTTCACTAGAAGTGAATTTCTCTTATAAGAAGAGAGTTACTAACCTTCTAGCTTGTCAAATTGATCACCTTCCTTCACAACAGACTCACCCTGCTCACCATCACACGCCTTGCAATGCTCTTGATACACAATGTGAGGATACTTCTTACTTAAGGAGTCCTCCCACTGCAAACACAAATTGTTATGATATAATGTAGCACATACGATTGGATTGTATCCACAAGAAAATTATGTACCTTAGGCAGTTCATTATTACGTCTAATTGACGATGTTCCCCAACCTACAATATCTAAATAAAGCTTGTTAAGGAAAAATAGCCTTTGATCTTTTAGAAGTTCTGATAACAGAGACCGATTGTCTGATTCAACAGTACAAACAGGATACGATCATAACCAACATTTGAGTATGCGACCCTTCGCTTGAATGAACTTAATGCAGACCTGTATGTGAGAGTTTTGCAACAAATTAGCATCGACAAACTGTACTTTTTACTGCAGATCCTCATAAAAGGTAGGATCATGTTATCCAATGCATGCAGTATCAGTAAGTAAATCTTATAACATACATAAAGCGTAATTCACCATCATCTTCCACCATCCGTCTTAGTAATGGAGGCTTTCCTTCATCTTCGTTAAGGAAAAGGTGTCGGCCTGTTTTCTTGAATATCCAATGAACACAAAGCCCAGCAGCTTTCTCAAAGGCAGTTACACCAAAAAGAAATGGCACCTGACAATTAGCTCGAAAATTAAATATTGCAAAAAACAACAATGACAAAGCAGATATCGTAGAGAGAAAAAGCAAAGCAGATCTTGTAAGATCAGGAGATAGAAAACTCACAATCTTAATAATGCAAAAATAGACTTCAAAAAAAGAAGAATACTTGCTCATTCCTTAAGACCTAGACTACAGAAGAAGCATGGAAAAAGTTTTGCTTCTTGATACTTCTGTCAGATAACTGAGCTATTCTCCTTTTCACAGTTCACAACATTAAATAGGGGATCAATATCTATTATTACTAGACAGGATCCCTCAAGAATACTGACTATCAGCCAGGCAAGTAGATGATATAGTATGATACTATGATCCAAAATCATAATTAACTTGATAGTTCTAGAAGCCACTGTAGCACGCAGAAGAATGTAGTTTACAAGAAGTGCCGAGGTAAATCAAAGAGGTATTTTTCTTTTATATTTCAGTAACTTTGAGGTCTTCTTATCAAAAGAAGGATCAGAATCACACACAGGAAAACCCTGAAACAACTTCAAGGTTACTGAACAGTCAAAGCTACCATTAGATCTAAGGGGTTGTTAGCTAGATGGATCAGGATAAGATAAGTTAAATATCATTCCGTGTTGGTAGATTCCCTTGGACAACTAATCAAGATGGAGGGACAGAAACTGTCTCGAAATGAGGAATACTCTGTTATTTTCTGGTTCTTGCGGCTGTAAAACTTTGTCTCTTGAAGTAAGATTTTCCAGGTCCATCCTGCTGTAGAATAATTTTCCCAAAAATTAGATGCATCTTTCCTTTGTTTTTCCCCTTGATGCAGTGCATTCCTTGCTTCTCTATTTTACTTACTATCTCAGTGAATTTATTGATTTTTCTTTTCAAGTTTTTTTGCTGATTTTGTCTCCACAGTTGCTACTTTACCAACTAAGGATGGAGATGATAGTCGAAGATGAGGAACCCATTAATTAAAGAATTGGTGATAATATGTTCTTTTCATGATAATTTTGAGATTCATGGAAAAACATAAACTTATATTCGATTCATACAGAAGAAAAGGTTCTCTATGATCTTAATGAGGTGCGTGGCTTTGCAACTGACATTCGTTGGGCTTCTCTCTTTGGGAGCCTGTGCACCCGTTCGCCACTTTGTTCACAACTCTTCTCACCTCCAGGGCGAGACAAGCTACTTTTAGCTGGGTGCTTTATCGTAATTTCATGATATTGAAGCTCTAAGTCACCCATAATAACTAACTAAATTCATTGTCCACTGTCTCAAAACACCAAGAGACAGAGCCCTCTCATCCAAGAGTAAGCTTCACCAGCTTAAGAAGACAAAAGGCAAAGACATAAATGCATAAATTAACCTTTCTTCCTCAGCAAGACATGATGGGGCTACTTTCTATCAAACAACAAAATACTCGTAAAATTATTGGTGACCAAATAAATTCATACCTGCTTGTTACCCCTGGAACCCAGATGAGGTGAGGCAACAGTGATGAAATTTATTGGTGCCAGGCCGGCTATTGTCCCCTTTGACCCTTCTTCACTGGTATCATCCGAGAATTTCTGCCCATTCTCCGTTCGTGGAGGTCTATATAATTTCCCAATTGCATATCTTGCCACTACTCCTCCAACCGAATGTGCAACAAAAGAAATTTTCTTCAAACCTGGCCTTCTTTTGACCACATCAAGAACCTAACAACCATATCATTACCATCAGATATGATATACACATCATGTTTTGGAGAAAATATTAGGAAAAAGGAATGAGAAAAAACAAAAGAAAATCAAATCACATAGAAGCAATCAACCTCCTCAGCTAATCGCTCTCCCATTACATCCACACCATCCAACGATAGTTTAGCCATATTACGTTCACTGCCTGCCAAGAAATTTATGTTCATCGTTCATCAAAGAAGAAAATAATGTCCATCAAGACCGTGCAAAATATGCTAGTGCTCGGCCATTATGAAGAAGGTAAAAACAGAGACATTGATACATATAATAATAAGTTCCACATGAGCAGGGAAGGTAAGAAAATCTCTTTTTACAGAATAAGTTCTCTACTTATTCAATACAAGAAAGCTCAAATTAGAAAAGGGAGGACCAATGAAGTTGGGAATCACAATCAGAGCAGACTTGAATGGAATAGGAGATTACACAGCATAAGAGGCAGATGTGGAGGCAAGAAAAAAGACTTGGTGACTGCCCACAGGAACAGAAGATAAAGTAAGGGAAACCAACTTACTTTGTCAATCAGCATAGCAAGCAAGAACAAAAGAAAAGTTTTGATTTAGAGCAATAGCTACCAAATATAAAAAGGTAAGTATTAAAGGGTAGAATTACATGACATACAGAAACTAAGTGCTGAAACACCACAGAAATGGCACTCAATATATACTCACAATGAACAAAAACTTTGTCGGGAAGATTCCGAACAAACTGCTCCGCACCAAACTTCCAGTCCGAAGCACTGTTGTAGTACAAAAACAGTAAACCCAGCAATAAATACAAATTTTTAAAACCAACGCCAGAAAAGCACCAACTTTTTTGTAAGAATTCATCATTACTCCAGAAAAAAACTTTTCTGTTGGTGGTTGTTTGACGTCAAACTGAATTAATAGACAGGAAACAGGATTGGCTAGCCAGCATTTTAGAGTGTGTTTGGGCTTTGGTATGACGGAAAATGTATGAAGTCAATTTGTGGTGTTTGGTCAGCAGGAGCATTTTCCATCAAAGGGAGAAAAATATCTTCCCTCAGTTATGAGCGAAATCATTTTCCTTCACAAGTATCTCATATATCCCTCCAACTAACAATTAACTATTATCATCAATCCTCAAGACTACAATTTTTTTAATCAAAATCTCAACGCAAAACACTATCCAATTCGTTGACAATATTATTAAACTTCAAATCATTTTTCTCATTGCCAGGGAAAGGAAATTCTTGTGATCTGGCTATCCATTGCTCACAATAAGTCCCAGAACTCCCCATAAAATGAAGCAATTTGCAACAGCTCCAAAATTTAGGACATTAAATTACAAATAGATAAGGAAATCTATAGCTTCACATGCTAATTGAAAGAGAAAAACACAAATCAACTTGAATCTTCATCAAACATGACAAATGCCTAAAAACTTAATTTAACGCGCATTTCATAATCATAAAATTACCTTCCGAGAATACCGTGTACCATCATAACAAGATGATCGGCGGTAGAAACATCAGACTGTTTAGAACTATATACATCTTCACCGCCGTTGAAAGTTTCCGATGAAGAAACTCCTCCGTTCTGTAGTTTTCCGTTCTCCATTATTGTAGCATTTGATACAGAGTTGAATTGATCAGAGATTTTGGTAGAAATAATTAAAAAGTGAGTACAGTTTAGGTCAGGTATTTAAAGATGTGTAGAGAGAGAAATGCTTGTAACGAAAGAGACTGAATGAGAAAGGAAGCTACTTTATAAAGAGATAAAAAGTGATTTGCACAAAAAAAAAAAATTGTTGTTCAAGTTAAGAAATCTTTTAAGCTTAAATAAGGCATTATAATAAATTTAAGAAGACGACAGAGGTAAATAACACAAGTTTAAACTAATATTTAACGAGCAATCAATTGTTAATGCTGGTTAATAACACCATGTAAATTTTGAACCGACTAATTATTAGCTAATTTTTTATTCAGGGAATCGAATCAAAATCTATAAATATATACCTAAAAGAAATTATTTATATATATATAATGTAACTTTTTTGTTGAAAAGATTCCAGTGACTTAATGATATAAATATCATTTGATCCATATTCTTTTTTATTAAAAGATCATTAGTAGAAATAATCTTAAATTCAGTGTAAAATTATTAGCTTTTAATTAAATTATTGATAATTTTAAAGATATATATTTAATTGGTTAAATACATAAATGCATATATCTCTGAATTTTGGTCAAATTTAGATAAGTTTTTAATACTTTTTTTATTTTTTATTAAAAGTTTTATGTTCCTACTATGGGCCCGTTTGGCCATAGATTCCCTAAATAATATTTGGGGAAAATTTGACAAATAGTATTTGTCTATACAATTTGTCATTATTTGAGAAATATTTCGAATTTTAAATATTAGTTTTTCCTAATATTTGGGTCAAAACGCATTTTTTGGAATCTTTGAATATTAAATTCTACATCGAACTCTTATCTTTTACAAAAAAAACATCTTCTATAGTAATTATTTGCGTTGTATTACATAATTTTTACGTGAACGATAAAGTAGTTATGAAATATTTAGTGAATATGAAAGTAATGACATGATTGTTGATGTAAATGATGAACAATCGACTCAAGATAACAAAATCATGTGTTTTGTCTACTTCACGATATTGAAATGATGCTTGTTGCACTCACTCTAAGCTACAACATTGCTCTAGTGTCATGGACAATACCTGTTATTTATTGCAACAAAGATTCAATTGACTTGTAATACAAACTTATGTCTAGTTTTGACAGTTTTTAAAACTTATGGATATAAATCATATTTTTCTAAAAAGTGAAATATATTTCTCAAGTACTATGGTCAAATTTCACCCAAACAATATTTGCCAAGAACATTTGAAAATCTATGATCAAACACTAGCTATATGAGTTTAAGACTATTTATTTTATCATGTAACATATTGTTAGTGGCTTAACTAGTAAGTAGAATAATAATTTTTAGACGGTCTAATTCAGAAGTAAACTAATAATTTACGTTAAAATTGACATTTTTTTAATTAATAATGATGACAATGAATATTTGATATATTTCCATTTATGATTCATTATTTAGGTATAACTTATAAGCAATGTAATGTAATCCTGCTTATTTACGGTTCGTTCATACCGCCGACGAATCAGTTTAGGTTTGCGGCTTTGGTGTTGTGGTGGGATCCACGCGGCCTCACCGAATCAAATATATAAATATATTTTACTTTTAATTTTATTTTATTAAATTTTAAACTTCTAAATTAAATAAAAAACAAATCAAATAATAGTCATTTGATTTTATTCAAACACCGACATGAAATAATTATTTCGTCATTTCACTATTTTACTATTAATAAATATGAACGGATACGAATTTTTATATTATATTCCAATATTGTTTTTGAAGTTTTGTATATTTGAATTGCAAAAGATTCTTTCATTTTAAATGTTTTAAATTAATAAAATAATATTATACAGAAATAAAATGATCAAATCTTCAGAAATAATTAAGAGGAGATAAATCATTAAAAAGTAGACAGATGTCTTTGAAAATAAAACTAAAAATCAATAATGTATTACACCATATCATATGAGTGTTTGATAATTAAACTTTCAAAATGTTGGTGTCGACATGTTTTTAAGAAATGAGCTTTAATGGTACCATAATGCATGTGACATAAGTAGATCAAAATCAAACTAATGATTAAAAAAAATATGAAATGTGTATAATTTGATTTGATTTTCCTTTTTGATTCTTTGGTAAAACAAAATTCAAATTAAATATTTTCCTTTTTTATTATTTTCTTTTGGTTTGAACTAAATAGAAAGTGTATATATTAAGGATTTTAAAAGCACGAGTAATTTTTACATTATGTAAATTATTTTAGTATACGAACAATGAAACATGACTACAATTCATTCAATATTATTTTTTTGAAAACTTATGATTCCCTACTCAAATAATAGTTTTCTTTATTGATTTTCTTGTAAAGAATATTTGAAACTAAATTTAACAACCAGAACATTTATCAAAAAGAAAAAGAAATAACAAATTTTTAGAAAAAGAGATAAAATCAAATAAAAATTATAGTACGTTATCTCTTTTTTTTTTTTAAAAAAATAATCATTCCTCCACGTTAAAAATTACTTAAAAATGCATTTTTAAAAAAAAAAATCAGAAAAATGCTTTTGAAAAAAATCAATTTATATTAGACCAATGTTTATAAAAAAACAAAAAAAGTCAATGCACTCTAATATTAAGATCTAAAATTATAATATTAAGATTTTTTTATAGAGATAAAATATTTTTATTGACAATAAATTTTTATTTTTATAAAATTAAAATGTATATATTCAAATTTCAATCAATATACTATACATAGGTAAATAAAAAAAAAATATATATATATATACACACACATATACACATATATACACACTTTCTTAAGAAGCAATATTTTAACTTCTTCTCCACAAAAGAAAAAAAAATTGTGCTTCCATTGAAAATTATTTTACTTATTAATCAAACACTTATGTTTTTTAAAATAAATATTCTTTTCTTCAAAATAAATGTTTTTGGCCTCCTAGCAACCATCAAATAACATCGATATTCATCACTTCCAGAGACCTAAATAATTTTCTTTAAAAAATATATACTCATTGATATAGGTACATGCAAAGCGTGTATTCTAGAACTTATCAAAATATATAATCATCTCTTTTAAAAAAATAAAAATAAAGTTATTTATTTAATTATATTATCAATAATAAATAAGAAAGTAATATGTTATGATGAAATGTAAAAAATACATGTTACTGTTAATTTAAAAGATTTGGATTTTATAATTTAAGCCTTATTTATTTTAAATTAAAAATAGTTTTATAGAGTACTCATTATATTAGGGAAATATCTGAATCTATAGCCGACCATATATCATTTTCAAGATTTATTTCATTGCTGGAAAAATTTTATCAAAAAAGAGTGCATTTAGACGTCACATCAAAAGCTGAACCAAACAACCAAAGTAGATTTCTTTTAAAAATTGGCAAAAATGACACCACAAAATTCAATTTTAAAAACATAAACTACTCCTTCAAATAAACATTTCATATTTATATTTTTTTTCTCAAATTTCAATAAATCAAACAAATAAAATTTATTTAATATTTTGCAGGGACAAAAAAATAAAAGGATAAAAATAATCAAAAGTATATACTATAGGTGTATTTGGTACGAAAGAAAATCCAAAAATATTTTTCGTCTCTCATATTTGATTGGAATAAAAGTTTGAAACATATTTTTCAAATCAACTTATTTTTCTCAAAATTAAGGAAAATGACGTTGCTTCAAATATTAAGGAAAACATTTTCCAAAATTCTCATATATTAATTTTTCTAAAAAAATATTTTAAAAAAAATATTTTCAATTTTCAAATTTTTATTTTTTCATTCCACCCCCAATCAGCCCCCATCCCCCTCAAAAAAAATTATATTTGTTTTCTTAAAGAAATATTTTAAATGTCAATTTTTTATATTTTCACCTCACCTCCCCCCACCTACCCACCCACCCCTCTCAAAGAAAAAATTAAATTTTGTTTTCAAAAAATACTTTAAAATTTCATTTTTTTTTCCAACCCTACCGGACCCCCTCTACCCCCTCCCCCCCCCCCCCCCAAATAAAAAAAAAATAAGTAAACTACAAATTTTTATTTTTTTCACCCCTACCCTCACCCTCTTCCAGCCCCCACCCCATAAAAAGTTATTTTATTTTTAAAAAATATTTTCAACTTCAAGATTTTATTTTTTTTCACCTCAATCCCATCTGTTTTTAAAAATATTTTCAATTTCAAAAATTATTTTCTACTCTAGTAAAAATAAAATATATTTCTCAAAAGTATTTTTATTCATAAATTAAACACTAAAAATCATTTCCAAAAAATATTTTCTACTCATCAACCAAATATGAAAAAATAAGTTTAAAATTTACTTTTTTTTCAAAAAAATATTTTGTAGAAAAATATTTTCCTTTCATATCGAACACACCCTAAAAGAAGATGGTAAATATGCCTTCATAAACTAAATGAAGCCAGTGACGTGATATTCTATTGAACATTTGGAGAACCGTGAGAGTGGTCAAGATTTTGGATATTATAAAGATAAAAATTTGAGAAGGTTATTCAAGATGAGAAGGGGGAGGGTGATCAGATCAGAAGAAATTCTTATAATTTTTTTGAAAAAGTGCATGTAAAGAAGATATAGAGTAGTTTATCGGTGTAACATTTCGAAATTTTTAAGTAAGGTTCGAACCATTCTTCATATGCGTATAAAATCGTATCGGATGATTTCTAAATTGTTCTCATGTATTAAGGTAAATTATTTAGTGTGAGAATGATTTTGTATACGAATTGAGGTCACTAGAACCCCTAGAACAAGTTGAGTTGAAAGTTTTAGGTCAACTTCAACCGATCATATCTCTCATTATATAATGAATTAGGTGGACTGTGGCATCTCAAATTAAAGGACTATGGGTCATCTTTCCAACGCCATCAAGTTTGCCTTATTTTGAGTTGGGAGAAAAATGTTATGTCCTTTTTAGTGAAATCCTGTCAAGCCGTCGAAGTTCTATGGATGACAACTATGAACAATGGAATGTTCCATGAATTGTAGAGCCCACTATGAAAGGTTACTGCAATTTTTTCCAGCATGCATTCCAGGGTTATTTTGATTTTTTCCTTTGTTTTTTAACACTAAATCATTTTAAAATATTTTAACTGAATATATCATTCAAATAACTAGATTTCCTCTCAAAATCTTCAATCTAAACATTAAAATATGGAAATTCTCTAAAAAAATCACCTAGGGTTCCTTTTCTCTATCAAGAACCTTAAACTTCTATGTTAAAATTTAATCACAAAGAGAATTCCCCCCCCCCCCCCCGCCCCCAAGGTTTTCTCAAGTCCATCCACTCTAAGAACTTCATAAAAGAGTTTCTTTTCTCAAGATCAACCATCATGATTCTCAGATCAAAGATTTCCTCCTAAAAACTAATATTTTTCCTCAAGCTCAAAAAAATTGAAGTCTCCACCAAACTTTTTGGTCTAATAGTTTCATAATCAAGTATGTAAGGCTATTCATAATGTTGAACTAAGTTTGTATTCACACTTTACATCTAAATTCAGTCGATAAAATTTAAATTTAGCTTTTGCTCAAAGTTTTATGATTTTTCCTGAATTCAAATTGTGTTCTTATTGTGAGTTTGATTTTCTTAATTATGAGATTATGGTATTCTATTCATTGAGAATTGAGACCCTTGAATTATTATTCATGCTTATATTTTCACATGAACCCTAAGTAATGAGATTTTGTTGAAAGCTTTTGTTCGATTATTTTCATGCATTAATTTTAGAATTTAAAGTAAGTCAAAGTACATTTAAATGTAATAATTTAAGAAGAGTTTTTAAGGTGAACGCTAACGGTCCAAATGTATTATTTTTACATTGAGAAAGAAAGTATTATTTCAAGAATAATATAAGATTTTTCAGAAGCATTTCAGTCAGAGAAAGAGAATTTTTATTTGTTAGGATCGAATTCACGCACACACACTAGATGAATGAAGAACACAAGAACTTTCAAGAGAAAGAGATGAGAGATTTAGAGAGAGAAAGAGAAAACCCAATATTTCATGGTAACACCCCGTGAGTAAACTTCCACGGCGGTGAGGTATATTTATATTAATAAATCAGAGTATTTTTGGTTACAGAGAATAAATAGAGAATAAATAGGAAAGCCTAAAATAGAGAATAAATAGGAAAGCCTAAAATTAATCAGGCTCCACTACCTAACAATTCTCCCACTTGGAGACTAACTCAGTCATCCAAAAAATACATTCTCAAAAAAAATCTCTTCATCATCAACATTTTTACCGCACCGCAACATCTGTAGCAACAACTACAGAAGACCAACCGAGGTTTTACATAACCTCAGTTTCCCAACATCAACACATTTCGTCAACATGTCTGCCGGGTTCTTTGCACCTTCTATCTTCTCCAAGCACATATCACCATCCTCCACTGCCCTGCGAGTGAAATGGTATCGCCTTCTGATGTGCTTTGTCTTCGAATGATAGACTGGATTTTTCACCAACCGTATGACACTCTGGCTATCTGAGTAAAAGAATCTTCTCGCTCTGCTTCTTGCCCAATTCCTCAAGATAATTTGTCAGCCATATCATCTCTTTCCCAACTTCAGCTATTGCCACATACTCAACTTCAGTAGATGAAAGAGAAACACACTTCTGAAGCCTGGACATCCAACTCACTGTTGTTCCACCTATGGTGTAAATATACCCGGATGTACTCTTGCTCGAGTCAACATCCCCACCAAGATCAGCATCCATAAAACCCTGTAGAGTCACCTTGCCTTTGCCAAAACAAAGTGAAGTACTGGATGTACCTCTCAGATATCTCAGAAGCCACTTCACAGCTTCCCAATGCTCTTTCCCAGGGTTTGCCATGTACCTGCTAACAACTCTCACTGCATGTGCTATATCAGGTCTAGTGCAGACCATAGCATACATCAAACTACCAACTGCTGAAGCATATGGAACAAGTGTCATGTGATCACGCTCCTCGGCAGTCTTGGGTGACTGCTCATTTGACAATTTAAAGTGATTTGCCAATAGAGTAATCCTGGATTTAGCATCATTAACCCTGAATCTGCTCAGCACCTTCTCAATGTACAACTCCTGAGATAGATTTAAAGTGCTAGCAGATCTATCCCGAGAAATCTTCATCCCCAAAATCTGTTTTGCTGGACCCAAATCTTTCATCTCAAATGTTGCAGACAACCTTGTCTTCAGATTGTAATCTCCCTCATACTAGATCCTGCAATCAACATATCATCCACATACAAGAGTAGAAAGACATGAATCAGTGTATTTCTTGAAGTAACAACAAGGATCTTTTTCAGCTTTGCAGAATCCACTCTTGGTCATGAATGAGTCAAACTTCTTGTACCACTGCCTTGGTGCTTACTTTAGTCCATACAAGCTCCTGGTGAGCTTGCACATCATGTGTTCCTTGCCTGGAACCACAAATCCTTCCGGTTGCTGCATATAGATCTCTTTGTCCAGATCTCCATGTAAAAATGTTGTTTTTACATCCATTTGCTCAAGATGCAAATTCTCCGATGCAACAACACTCAAGAGAATTCGAATAGAGGTTAACTTCACAACAGGAGAGAATATTTCAGCATAATCAATACCTTTCCTTTGTGAATATCCTTTAACCACTAAATGAGCCTTGAACCTTCTTTTGCCATCTGGTTCAGTCTTGATTCTGAACACCCACTTTTTCAGCAAAGCTCTCTTCCCTGCAGGTAGCTCAGTCAACACCCATGTGTCGTTCTTCTCAAGTGACCTCATCTCATCATCCATGGCTTGCTCCCACTTGATCGAATCCTCCACTTATAGGGCCTCATCAAAAGACTCTGGTTCCCCCTCATCAGTCAGCAGTAGATTGTGTAATGAAAGTGAATACCTATCTGGTGCCCTGATGGATCTGGATGATCTCCTTAACACCTGTTCAGGTGTAACTTGCTCCACTTCAGATTCTTCAGTAAGAGTTGGTCGAGTATCTGCTTCGAGATTTCTGGGGTTACTCTTCTCCAACTCAACCTCAACTCCCACTTGCTTTGTAATCTCTAGAACCTTCTGCTCTCTGTCCTTGTACAGGACAGACTCATCAAATGTCACGTCCCAATGTCTCAGGATCTTTCTGTTCTTGTTATCCCAAAACCTGTAACCAAATAAATCAAAACCATAGCCTATGAAGTAACACTTCACAGCCTTGGCATCAAGTTTGTCTCTCTTTTATAGATCAACATGAACATAAGCAGTGCAACCAAAAGTCCTCAAGTGTAAGTACTTGAGTTCTTTTCCTGTCCACACCTCCTCTGGAATCTTGAAACCTAAAGGAACTGATGGTCCCCTATTGATCAAGTATGCAGTTGTGCTCACAGCATCCGCCCAAAGTGTTTTGGGCAGCCCACAGTGTATCCTCATACTCCTTGCACGCTCATTCAATGTTCTGTTCATTCTCTCAGCAATTCCATTCTGCCTTGCCTTACCAGGAACTGTTCTCATCAATCTGATTTCCTCAGCTGCACAGAATGCCTTGAACTTTGATTTGTCATACTCTCCTTCATTGTCAGCCCTTAGGCATTTGACTTTTAAACCGGTCTGATTCTCAACTTCAGCTTTCCACTTCTTAAAAGTTGCAAACACATCTGACTTATGCTTCAAGAAGTAAACCCATACCTTCCTGCTGAAATCATCAATGAAGGTAACATAGAATCTAGATCCTCCAAGTGATGATATTGGAGATGGTCCCCAAACATCTGTATGGACCATTTCCAACCGCACTTTCTTTGGCTCTCTAGGAGTCTTTGTGAAGCTTACTCTTTTCTGTTTGCCCATAACACAGCTCTCGCAAAGACCCATATCAACAGATTTCAGACCCTCTAATGCTCCTTTTGCAACCAGCATCTTCATTCCTTTAGTACTCATGTGTCCAAGTCTGTTATGCCACAGACATGAACCAGAAGCACCTTCAGCAACAGCGGCCATGTTTATACACCCTGCAGTGGTGTACAAGGTTCCAAATTTGGTGCAACGAGCTACTACCATAGCACCTTTCACGATCTTCCACGAACCTTTCCCAAACTCTGCTGCATATCCCGTGCTATCCAGCTGACCAATAGAGATCAGATTTTTCTTGATCCCAGGAATATATCTGAACATCCTCCAATGTCCACTGGTTTCCCGAGGTGGTCTTTATTCAAACATCCCCATTTCCTTCAATCTCTAAGGCTTTATTGTCAGCAAGATATACTTTTCCAAAATTTTCATATTTGAAATTTTGGAACAACTCCTTGTTTGGAGACGAATGGAAAGATGCACCAGAATTCAAAATTCATGATTCAACCGGGTTGTTCACACTAAGGATTAGAGCATCCCCAATGTCCTCTGCTGAATTTACAGAATCATTGTCATTTCCAAATTTCTGATTCTGTTTCTTCTTTGACTTTGTACAGTTCGTTCGAAAGTGCCCTTTTTCTCCACAGTTCCAACAAGTCACGTTTGATCTGTTCAGTGATTTTCCTCGATTCTTTGATTTTGATCGACCATGTTAATTTTGGCCTTTCATCTTACTTCTCCCCCTTCGATCAACGCTGAG
The DNA here is from genome assembly GCF_036512215.1 of Solanum lycopersicum. Classification (NCBI taxonomy): domain Eukaryota; kingdom Viridiplantae; phylum Streptophyta; class Magnoliopsida; order Solanales; family Solanaceae; genus Solanum; species Solanum lycopersicum. Next base: position 51,600,771 of record NC_090802.1, on the reverse strand, counting down.
AGCACTACCCAATGAATCTCCCACTTCTCGTTTGCGAATACTTTCGCTAAGAACAACATCACGGATTTCATCAAACTTTAGTTTCTCAAATCCACGAGAATTGCTAATTGCAGCAACAACAGTATCACATGACTCGGGCAGAGATGACATCAAAATCAACGCCTTAATTTCATCTTTGAAATTAATATCCACAGAATTGAGTTGACTCACAATCATATTGAACTCGTTTATATGATCAGAAACGGATTCAGTTTCAGACATCTGTAAATTGAACAATCCACGCATTAAATATACCTTGTTCATAGCCGATGATTTTTCATACATGTTTGATAGTGCCTTCAACAGACTGGGCGTAGCCTTCTCCTTCATGATGTTGAACGCCACGTTTCTTGACAAAGTCAACCGGATCAACCCTAAAGCCTGCGATCCTTGAGTTTTCACTTTTCCTCCGTCATGGATTTCGGCTTCACCCCGATCAACAGTTCGTGAAGATCTTTCTGGTACAGATAATCTTTGATCTGCATCTTCCAGAAACTGAAATCGGATCCATCAAACTTCTCGATTCCAAGCTTCGAACTATCCATCTTCTATGACCGTGTTGAATATCCTCAGCTCTAATACCAGTTGTTAGGATCGAATTCACACACACACACTAGATGAATGAAGAACACAAGAACTTTCAAGAGAAAGAGATGAGAGATCTAGAGAGAGAAAGAGAAAACCCAATATTTCGTGGTAACACCCCGTGAGTAAACTTCCACGGCGGTGAGGTATATTTATATTAATAAATTAGAGTATTTTTTTTACAGAGAATAAATAGAGAATAAATAGGAAAACCTAAAATAGAGAATAAATAGGAAAGCCTAAAATAGAGAATGAATAGGAAAGCCTAAAATTAATCAGGCTCCACTACCTAACACTATTACCCTTAAAAAGGGTACTTATTTTCACACTGAAAAGGGAGTACTATTTCCAAAAAGGTATAAAGCATTTTCAGAGTTTTCAGAAAGATTGAGTACAAAACAGTTATCTCTTAAAGAGGCTTTTTTGAGAACTTATCTCAACCATAGAGTAATTTGAGCATTGAGTGTTACCTATATTTTGGGAGTAGTATTGAACACCGATATAAGGAAGAATTCAGACAACTCACATTCTCCATAAATCACATAGCCAACATGGGTTATGATTGCACCGACTTTCAAGCGACTTCTAATTGCCTTTAAGTAAACCTTTTAGCGAATCCATGAGTTGAGTTTGTTCTATACCCCGGCAAGGTATTAGACAATATTACGTGGCTCATATCGATAGTTTCGGTTAGAGAAAACCCCTAGTAAAGTAAAGTAAATATATTTCAATTTAATATTTGCTATTATTGTATCCTTAGCATAAGAGCTTAAACAAATTTTCATCATGACTTATACGATATTTTTGTTGAGTTACCTTCAGACTTTCAGCTCAATTATTTGTTATTTAACTATATTACATACTCATACAATGTACTGGTGTCATTCAACATGCATCTTTGTATGATGTAGATTCAGATACTTAGGATCCTCAATATGAGTTTCGTTGAGATCATTCCATTCGCTCGTCAGCTTTTGAGTGAAGCCTCATTGTTTTCAGTGAACTCCAATTTCTATGAGTGATTAGTAGTAGCATTTTGATGTTGTGGGTCTTGTCCCCACACTCGTCTTTATACGATAGAATCTTGATAGACAAACAACTTTGGAGAAACTTTTAATTTCAGATGATTTATTTAATACTTATGTTTCAAATTATTCAGAGAGTTTGAAATGTAATAAATTGTTGTTAAACATTTCTATCAGTTTGATGTTTGTGATTGCTTGAGTTAGTCTTTTGCTTGTATTTGTACAAGACAAGGGCTCGTTTAGGGAGCGACAATGGCGCTCTCAGGAACGTCCAGGGTATAGACTCGAATCATAACAATCAGGTTCCTTAATGTTATTCATTAACGTAAAAAATGCTTGAATAATAGAGATGAAGTACAATAATTTCAGTGTAAGACAAATGTGATATTCAAAATTGCAACAACTATAGAAGTTTTAAATTGTTAAATCTTACAATGAACATTTGATAGAGGATAGGTGTAGTACTTAAGGGTAAAAAATAGGTGTCTATTACGAAAATGAATTTGATTTCACATCAGAGTGTTCAACTATAGAAGTCATTCTTCTAGTAAGAAGATTGATTTAACAATATAGAAAGAAGAAAAAGAATTTAGATATGGTGTTCATTGATGTAGAAAATGCCTACGTCAAAGTCCCATGAAGGGTTATACAAAGATGTTTGGAGACTATAGGTGTGCAAATAATTTATATTAGGGTGATTAAAGACATGTACGAAGGAGCCAAAACTTGAGTAAGAATAGTGGGCAGAGACTCAAAGCACTTTTCAGACATTATGGGTCGCAATGGGGTTCAAATTTTAACTCATTTTTTATTTACTTTAGTGATGAATAAACTAACATGATATATCCAAGCAAAGGTGTCATGGTGTATGTTAATATTTATGCATGACATAATATTGATTCACAAAACTCAAGGTGGAGTTAACGATAGGCTGGAGGTTTGAAGACAAATCCAGAGTCTAAGGGGTTCAAGTTGAGAAGTACTAAGACACTGTACTTAGAGTGCATATTCAGTAATGTAACTCATGAGGTAGATGTTTAAGTGAGGATCTATACATAAGTCATCAGAAAGGAAGTTTCAAGTATCTGTGTGAATAATTCAAGAAAATGAGAAGTTTGCCAATGATGTTATTGGAGTGAAGTGAAGTTTTATAAAAGTATATATGGTTCTGAAACCAACTATGAATGTTATATATATGGGGCGAGAGTATTGACCGATAAAGAACTTGTACGTCCACAATGAAAGTTTCTCCCATGGTGGGCAAGAGGAGGGAAGATAATTGAGATGGTTCAGGCACATGAAGAGGAGATGCGCATATGCCCTAGTGAAGAGGTGCGAGAAGTTAGCTATGACATGTGTGAGGAGAGGTAGGTCAAAAAATACTGATGAGAGGTTAGCTATAACGTATACTTATAGCTTAATGAAGGCCAGGTTTCTAGATAGAAATATATGAAGACAAGGCTTATGGTAGATTGTTAAGTTCTAACATTGTCAAATCTCCCTAATCATTATTGTTATTATTATCTCCAATGGTGTCTCACCTGAGTGACAAGCTTGTGCTACCAAAATCGACATGCTTTTCCAAAGTTGTCATTCATCACCCGAACTTCATGATCGATTGTCTTAGACCTCTTGGTTGTTGTTTTAGGAGGGCAGCCCCTTTCCAACATATATACAATCTGCAATTTCGAAACATTTTTTTTTTAATTTTTTCATGTTTGGTCAAAATATTTTAGAACACATTTTCTTTAGAAAAATAAGTTTCTTAAAAATGAGGAAAATAATTTCTCTCCATAAGTGACATTCCAAGCTCATGTCCCATCCCCGAACCTCCACCCCAATCCACTACCCTGCATTCTGCCTATATAGTTTTTTGCCAAATTACACATAAATATTTTTGAGATTTTATTTTATTGTAAATTGTACATCACATCTCTCTTGCTAATCTTGGGTAATTCTAAGCATTAGAAGATAATTCATCATGCTCTCAACATAAATCAATCATTTAGCTGGACCATTGCTCTTTAGTTTGTCTATTTCTCTTTTTATTTCATTGATTTATTGGGTCAAGTTGTCTTGAAACACAACATCACATGCAAAGTGCAACAATGTCCCTCACCACTCATATATGGATTTTAAATTATATGTTTATACTTTTGCAATTATTTTATATCAAGCCTTAGCTGGAACTTGTAGGCAAAAGAAATTGAAAACTTATCCATATATAAACATAACTACTCCTTGGCTTGAATATAATGACAATTCTGGTTGGAGTTTTGCAATTATTTTTGGTCAAACCTATGCATATTAAAGGGTCTTTTGATAAAACAACTCACTATATTTATATCAATTTTATTAAGTGGCATTTCTTACTACCTAATTATTAATTATATAATAGGGTGTCAAACCTTTAAAAACACTTAAATTATTTTATTTTTAAAAGTTTCATTACTAATTTGTTGGTAAGGTGAGAAACATACTTAACTATTACTTTGAAAAAAACACATCAATATTTTCTGGATCAAATGTGTGTATATACACACTAGGCGCATCTGGTTCAGAATCTTCGTTCACGTGACTTTTTTTTCTTTCTACTGACACTTTTTTTTTTTGAGTTTAGTGTAAAAAACATACTTAACTATCTTTTTTTTAGTTTCATATTTAAACTATTAGGATCGTGAGAAACACATCTAAAATATTACTTATTGATTTGAGAAACACATCTTAATGTTGACTAGAGTTGAATTTTCATCCACGTTGGCTTCTTCTTTTTTGCTGACACATTTTTTTATAAATATTTTCAATTGATCCTTAAAGAGTGAAATTATATGTTTCAATTATATATTTTTAGTTAGAACTGTTACATGTATTAGTTATGAGTTATCATATTTTGCCATGGTGGAATTGTTTCCCAGGTAGCAATCTATGTGGGAATTTTTGAATTTTAAAAAGAGAATGCAATACACACACTATCACATATTATTTGAGATGTATATCTCAAACTTATGAAAGATAATTTAGATGTGTTTCTCACAATCTCAATAGTTTAGATGTGTTTTTGACACTTGAACTCTATTTAAGAACGAAAGAAGTAAAAAACATGTTGTAAAAGCTTAATCGTGTACCGTTGTCATATTCAACTTTGTACAATCAACTAAAGAACAAAGAGAATGTTGAAGTTAAAATTGAGTTATTTCCTTGAAGATGAATTCATTTGTTGGTTTTCTAGTTTCCCTTTCAAGCAAATCATAGTCCAAAATTAAGGTTCTCTGTAATTTTCAATTTAAGGAGAAGGAATATCTTTGTGACCAAAGACCCAATAAATTTCTAGTATGAAAAATTTTGCTCCCTCAATTTCATTTGTTTATCTTACTTACTGCTCCCTATTTAGATTGTCCAAGAATATTTTGTTTTACTTATTTTTTCAAATACTATATATTTTAAATTGTCAATTAGTACAACTTATAGTACTTTTTATGTAATTTCTAAAGTGACCATTTCTAAATACGTAACTTTTATTTCAAAGGAATAATAATTGAAGATTCTATGTACAAGTTCACGCAAAATAATATTACTTAGTTTCATTGAGATCTCTTTCTCACCTAAATAGCCTTTTCAAATCTCTTAAATGTAAAAAACAAACATATCTCTAGAAGATAAACAAATAAACTTGTAAAAAAAAATAGAAAACCATTTCTCCCATTGGGTGGACAGTCATTGCAAGAAGAAAAAAGTAGGGTGATTTTATGAACTCTAATATACATCAACAATAAGGAGAAGATCAATAAGTTAATTCTCTGTTGTATTTTTGGGCTATAAAAATTGTAGATTTTGTGCTATATTCACTTATTAAGAAACCAAAAAGGTGGATATTGTCTAACATGGCTACAAAAAGGAAAAAGAAAAAAAAGAAAACCAAGAACTACAATTAAGTTTATGCCACCTGAAGAATGGAACTTCAGATAAGCTCCATTGCAAGTTGGCAATAGTTGTGCTTCAGGCGTTGCGCATTAACTAGAAAAAAAGGTGTTAGTACATTACACTTGATCCCCAACATAAGCAAAGGTGCTCTCTAGAGACACCCTTTGACCTATCTATTAGGAGATAATGTTACAAATCCAGATTTCTAAAATCCGTCCTACTATTTTGGATCTCAAATATACACCATTAGAAAGCAAATAAACAAGATTATCACAGCCTTAGATTACCTCTTCTTCCTGTCAATAGTGCAAACTGAAAAATAATAAGCAAGCAAAGCTGTCGCCTTGACGAAGGATACTCACTTTGGGAGGTGTGATGAACAAAAGATTTCAGCTCCATAAAGTTTCATAATGTGTGATGATGGAAGCATCAATCATCAGAGCTATAATCACTGGATTCTTGCAGTATCTCCGGAGAAGCACAGCAGAATGACTCCTTGTCTTTGAGAAAAAGACAGCTCCCATCGGAGTTCCATTTCAGATCAATTACCGCAAATTGAGGCAATGGAACATTTATGCAATAAGCACCTGAAGGTGTCCACATGTATATGTGGGAGCTTCCAGTACATAAAACCAAACGTGGAAATGTGGGATCCCAGGCTGCAGCTCGGATGGGATCTTTTTGAACTAAGATGGCAGCTAGCTCAAGATGGTTTATGTCCCATATCCATAGTACAGTAGGCATGCTATCATTGCGAGTGCAAATATATTGACTATCACTGCTCCATGACATCAGGCCTGCATTTAAGTTTCCATATTGTTTTAACAAAGTACTCATGTGTGAGCCTTAAGAGTAGTTTCTCTTATGGAGATTCAATAGAACATCAACCAATCAAAAAGAAGCTTCTACTTCCGGATCTAAGGTCTACAAATTCACAAAGGTTCTGCATTAACCCTTGATGATGAAGATACTAGGCTGATACAGCTAATTTGAGATCGAAGAGACTCTTACCAAATAGAAAGGTAAGAGTCAGTTATCATTCAGAAATGAGAGCACTGTCAGACTTATCGCGCAAGTCAATAAATGTTACTATCAAGGTTTGAGATTTTCAAGAAGTAAAAGAAGAACTATGTGGCCATTCAAAAGATAATAAATGCTCAGTATCTCCTATACAAATATCCAAGTGTTCAACTTTATCAGACATTTGACATATTTGGGTGACATTCATAAGTAATCAGAACAACTAAGGAAAGACCAAAAATAGTGATCAAATTTCTCAGTTAGTAAAAAAATTGAACCAAAGACTTACTGATTCCTTGCTTGGGATTTGGCTTATCTGCAGGTGGTTTCTGAGAAGGGAGATTGATAGGTACCTCCAAAACATTGTATCTGACTTGAATATGTGCCTCGGAAGCATTATCTGGAAGACGAATAAATTGGTTTGAAGATCTCAAAAGTTCTAAACAAAAGGAAACGATTAGAATACAAAAGAAATTTTGAGTACATTCACACAATCAACTTTCCGTTTCTGCCAGTGAGCCGCTTAGAAAAGCACTACCTACCATGCTTGGACAATTTGTCTGCAGCAGTAGATTTACATTTATTATTGTGGCAGAATTACTTCAAGCTTTGGTTTCTTGAAACAATTATCCGTGTTTGGATTTGATTTTAGAAGAACCACTTTTGGAAAATTATTGTATTTGGATTGGGTAAATAAACTCATGAAACAGTTATAATCAGTGAAGTCTTAAAACATTGACAGACTTTTCATACACAGTCATAGTTACAACTTACAACTTACAAGAAGAATTAACTAAATCATCTTTATTTTCTATTAAAGCTTATCTCTAGACAAGAAGGGTTGTTTGGATTGTAAGCTACTCTCCACCTCCAACGTTAAGGTTGTGGGAGTGAGTCAATAAGGGAGTAAAAAGGGTGGGAGATCCTTTTGGCTTCTCGGCAGGTTGGAAACCAAACTGAGCTAAATGTAATTGGAGACACGATATGAAAATTCAAACTGAATAAGTAAAAGAAAGACAACATATGTCAAAGGTGTCGTCAAAATGAAAAGGTTTATACAATACAGCAACAGATAGTGCTAAAATAAAAATTGGTTTTGCTTAAATCACAAAAATAATTTGCACATCCTTCTAATAGAATTACAATTGTACAAAGTTAAGCTAATGAGGAAATCAATAAACTGTATAACCACGTCATGTAAAAAACTTAAGTTGTTAGAGAAGTAATGGTGTTATTATTAACTTTAGGTTTGTGAAACATCTCCGCATGTGAGGGCATGACTTTTTCCATGAACAGAACATGTGGAAAACCTGCTAGTGATGGATGACAGTAAGATTCACAGTAAGTATGTATGTTTGTGGGAGCATGGATGAAGAATTGAGAAGAGTAAAGAAGCAAACATGGAAGATAACTCCATTATGCATCATGTGAACTATAAGGTAGGAAATGAATAGTAGGTATTCAAGGGAAGGATACAACACCCTTCTTTTGTAAAGTACAGGTGTCCAGAATCTTTCAATTCATGGTCTAGGTCTATTATGTAGGACAACCAAGACTTCCTTTGGAATTTGTGGATGTTATGATGTAGTAAGTATGTGGAGGAACCTGAAGTTCCCTTTTATACTTCTAATGTACTCCTTGGTACTATTTATTACCACCCGGTTCAAATATGTGACATATTTTTCTTTTTGGTACGTTCCTAAATGAGTGACACTTCTAAATTTACAATTAACTTTACACTCTCCATTTTATCCCTAATGAGAAGCCTTATACCATTCTCCATCATACCCACAATGAAAATATTGTATAACAACACAAACAATATAGCATGGTTAAGGTCACAAGCTTCAAATGTTTTATAGTCATACAAATGCTATGTATGTTTTAAACCAATTGTTTCATGAGTCTTTTCTTAAATTTCGTGTTGATTCATACTATGACATTAAATTGGAACAACAGGAGAAATAAATTACCTAAGTTTAATTCACAACGAAAATTCTGTAATGAGCAAATCAAAACCACATTCCCCAATGGACTACTAAGATTTCCCATCCCCTCTCCCCTATACAATAACAATGCTCAGTGTAATCCAAAAAAGGGGTCTAGGGAGGGTGATGTTTACGTAATCTTACCATCTTATGAGGGTAGAGAGGTTGTTTTAATAGACTCTTGGCTCAAGCAAAGCACATAAAAAACAGTATGAAAAGTAAATATAGTACTAAAAGAAACCAAATAGAAAATAATTAAAAATAAAAAAGAACAACAGCAACAACACATACGACGATATCCGAAACAAAAGAAACAACAAGTACTAATAAAATTGAAGGATAAATTAATAGCCAATAGAAGAGTAACAACAACATACCCAATGTAATCTCACAAAGTGGGGTCTAGGGAGGGTAGATGTATGCAGACCTTACCCCTACCCTGGAGTTAGAGAGGTTATTTCGATATAACATCGACTCAATGAAACACATACAAAGCATTTCGGAAAAGGAAATAACAAAAATAAAGTAGTCATGGAAAAATACTATAGAAGCATGACAAAGCATCTTGCACAATAATAAAAATAAGGCTTAAGTCATACACAGACCCTTAAAGTTGTCCTAATATTTCATTTAGCCACCCCAATTCAATCTTTTCCTCTTTAACACCTATACTGCAGTAAATTTGTACCTAGTAGACATTTTTTGTTGACATGGCACTATGTGTGTAATACACACACCTAAAGACCGTGGAAGACATCATTTACTTAAAAAAAAAGATTTTTTGTTAAAAAAATTAAAGTAATATCTCCTCTTCTTCTTTCACTCAACTTAACCACCATTGCTACCAACTTTCCTCCATCACCATTCTTTCTCCGGTCATTTTTTTTATCTTTTCTTTTTCAAGCCATCGTTTTTTTCCCCTTCTTTCACCACCCACCACCGACATCACACATATTTAAATATATTGTGGTAAGAAATAGAATCAAAAATAAATTTGAGAAAACTTCATTTTTTCCGACGAATCTGAAATTATTTTTTTCAAAATCGTTAAGAAATTTAAATCCTAAAGAACTCACAACATAGAAGAAAAAAGTATCAACAAATCTAAATTTATATTTAAGAAAGTAGTGAGATTGGGAGAAATACCAATTACAATAATGAGTAAGATTCAAGGAGAAGGATAGGTGGATGGATGGAAAACAAATTCATATAATTTTGAATTGAAAGGAAAAAGAGTCAAATTCAAAATTACTATCGAAATGCTTCGATTTTGTGTCTCGTGCTAAGGGAAATGGTGAACGGATGTTAGGGGAGGGATGGGGTGGGATGTTCTGGGAAGAAGAAGAAAAGGGGAAAGAAATATATTTTTTTAATTATTTTTTTTAGTGAAAACATAATTTTTGTTTATTTTATTTTTTTTAATTTATGTTTAAGTGTTTTTATGGGCCCAATACCACATGTCTCTTTTTTATTAGCTATTATGCCACGTCAGCAGCGAGTGTAGGACACTCTTTACTTTTAGTTAATTGTCAAAATATGTTCAATAGGTATTTTTTTTAGATAAAAAAAGTGTTCAATTGGAACAAGCTTAAAAATAGGTGTCTAAATGAAATATGTGGACAACTTTAGGTGGCTACAGATGACTTAAGCCTAAAAATAATGATAAAGGAATCCAAGCAACGCTCAACTACTTACTAATCTTCTATCCTAATCATTGACCTCCATTCTTTCGGTCTAGGGTGATATCCTAGGTGAGTTGTAGAATTGTCATGTGTTGTCTAATAACCTCTCCCTAATACTTCTTCGGCCTAACTCTATAGTCCTACCTCTCCTCAGACCCACCTATTGGTAAAATATCGTTAATATCTTAAAGGAAAAGGAAGAATCTTTAAATACTCTTTTGTCTATTATTAAAGTTGGTCAAAGGAATTCATTATATATTATAGTCCTATATTTTATTAGCCTTAATGAATTCCTACTAAGAATTTTTTCAAAGTTGCCAACGGTTATTATAGCGGTGGGTTTATAGCCTTTATGGCATTTATCAAATATTGATCGTGCACTATCTGAAGTAATGTATGGCAATTGAGTCAATAGCCTTTATGGCTTATTACACATTGAATGTGCATAATGTGCACGGTTTGAACTCTCTATTTGTTGATCTATATATAGTAATTTTATTTTAGCTAAAGGGGGGAGAAAACAAAATCTTCTTATTGTTTTGTGATGCTGGATTTTTCTTTTAGGTTAAATTTTTTCGTTAGTTCTGGCTCCTACTTTTAATACTAGAAGATCTTGTTGAATCCTAGGGGATACACCTCAACCGGTGAAATATCCTTATGGATAGTGAAATAGGCATGCTCAAGCTACAAGATTCCGTGTTTTCTATCAATATTTTCCAACACTAGCATAGTCAGCCTCTCACATCTCCTCACTAGGCATTTGTGAATCTTCTCTTCATAAGCTTAATAAATACCATGTAAAGACATCAAAGGATAAGCAGCATCCAATAAATGCAATACAGACCAAATCCAACTCTTATTGTTTAAACACATTTAATGACATGAAAGACAATTTACTGAAGTTACCAAAATGAGGGCATACTGTAACTAGGTAAACACATTGGTGCAACACTTTGTCCAAAGTTGGTGCAGTAAGTTTTGAGAATATATTGAACTCAACCTGAGCCATTCTTCCATCATTGATGACAGAACATCATAATTGAAGGGGACGACTAAGCCAAATGCAGTATTCAGTATCTGAATCCATTTGATCCTTGTAAATTTATCCAAGGCCTCTGATATACAGCTTGAGCATAAAATTAAATAGCTCACACTTAATAGGAGCCCCTGGGGAGTAGAGCGGATTCTTCACCGCATATTCAACATAAAAATTGTAAATATACTTCAAAGATTCCCTCAGATCACCAGTCCTAGGATGTGTGACCAGGATCATCTTTATTCCGGACATATTCTTCACAAGCTTGAACTATCTCAGTCTCGCCTCCCTAATTTTGTCCACCATAAAGGTCACTCCTACCTTGTCCCGAATATCTTCGTTCCTAATCCTATTTCTCCTAGTATGCTCATACATCAATCTTAACATCCTCATTTCTGCTACTTTCATCTTTTGTACGTGCAAGGAAATGCATAAAGAAGCTACATAATTCTCTACTAACTTATCCAGTATTATTTCAGAAGACAACACCTTTACTCCACAGAGTCAACATAATATGCACCATTCGAAATCAGCCAAATCTGATGTGTCATTTCACTTGGTTGTTTCACGAGAGTTTTGCCTCAGTGAATTTTACGTCCTATAATTAGTGGCATTTACTTGTTTCTTAAATTTTCCACGAGACTAAATCAACAAAAATAATCAAAATCAGCACTTGTTGAATAAGAAACATATATACTAAACCTTTTAAGCTATGTAGCCAAAAGAACTCTAGTGCTCACCACTACTATACTGGACAAAATCATCTCCTAGTGATAATTCTGACATATCAAGTTCCTCATCCACTTCCTAAAATCAAAGAAGGAAATGATCAAAATCATTATATAATGTCCTGCAAATACGGAAAGAAACAAAAGATTGGGTACCTTGAAAATAGCAGCACAACAAGGACCTCTAACAGCAGACGGGTGCACAAATTCTGCAAATACTTTCCACGTCAGGTGATTCAAAACCCTTAACATCTGGTCATAGCTTCCCACTGCTAAAAACTGGCTGCAAGGTGACCATGAAACACTTTTTACTCCTAGGCCACTCTCATATGCTTGATACTTAGCCAGGCACCTCCCATCTGGAGAATAGATCAAAACCTAAAGAAAACGGAACATTCAAAGCCTTTCCATATTTCTTACATTAGAGATGATTTTACATAACCATTTTAAGTGATGAAGAAAATATCAGTTTCAGAACATTTTTTTGAGGTTTCCCCAGAAATGAGGAAAGTACATCTATACGAGAAGCTATAAACAGTACATGGTGACTACCTTGTACTCAAGAGGAGAATCCCAGATGACTATAGCACTGTCATCTGCAGACCACTGAACATCAGCCAAATCTAATGTATCGACAGCAAAAACACCCATTATCTCCCATGTATGACAAGATAGCAGATTAACATAATCCTTGCAATCGCGTCTGGTGCAAATAGCAGCAAACTTTCCATCCTTGGTAAATGATACCCCCTTAGACCCATGTTTTGGCCATTGAACATGTATGCATGCCGTGTTAACCAGCGACCAAACAGTTAACCGTAATTGAAAGTCAGATGTGGTGAGTATGTGACGACTGTCTGGACTCCACCTAGCATAAGCAACTCCTGCAGGACCTTCATCTATTTTACACGTCCACTCAGGTTGTGTCAAAGACCATGCTTGTATCATAGGTTTCTTGTAAAGACCACAAAGTATATATTCGGAATCAGGGGCCCATTCAATGTATGTAATCTTGTCCAGACATGAAAACAGTTGCACCACCTGAAGACCCAAAATTGACATAAAATTACAGTGAGATCACAAACCTACTGACCTTGCATAATCATTGAGTAAAACAGCTCTTTCTTTTGAATAACTATCACATTTTGCTAATTCGCTTTCTTGGTACATTGTTGACTTCTCATCTGACATGACTTCCATGCTATGAGTTCTTTTGAGGCATCATAAACCAACCTAGGGTGCCATTAAGTTGATAGAGTTTGAATTTCATAACACACAAATAATTTGTGAGCGCTTAAGAATTTTAGCACATGATAAAGGCAAATTTTTTCTTTTCTAAGTTGTCTTCTTTAATACTATTATAACATATTGTGAGCTTCACGTCCCTTCAGCTTATTCACGCATAAAAGAGCAGTTTTTCAGTGATATCACAAAATCTTGAGACAATAAAACCATTCAAATCTAGTTGGTATTACAGATAAAGCTGTGACCTTTCCTTTTAGTTGTGTCAGTGTCAAACGTAAAAGACAGAGAATGAGGTGTCTAAAGGGATATACCTAACAGCCACATCCCTCTTTTATGTATATTACATTGTTCTGTAATCAGCTTGTTAGAGACAGTAAAAGAATGAAATGAATCAAGTCTTAACATATTCCACTCTCTAATAACTTTAGTTTTGAGATGATTTGTTAACTTAATTCAATACAACTTCTTCCAAAGCCGCGTGTTGAACATGATGGTAAGGTCAAATTCTGAACTTTATGTACTGATTCAATAGGGTTATTAAATTAAAATGCTGCCCTGTTGTCTAAGATTAATTTTTTCAAGAACGTAATAAACAGGTTTGCAACTGCTGAATTTAGCGGAATTTCCATTTCCCCAAGAAAAAAAAACAAATTGACAATTAACATTCAGTAAAGTAAAAATTCATTGAATGTGACAAAAATAGAAAAAATGCAAAAGACCTTGAGTGAGAGAACATCACGAATCACGAGACGATAATCAACAGCGACAGCGAGAAATCGAGCATTTGGTGAGAAAGCATAAGAACCAGTTTGCTTATAAGCTTCTGTAAACTCCATTAGAGGTCAACTCGAGATTGCATAAGCTATAAACGAAACCCGCATCTACTGGACACCCACATTGCTTGATTTTTTTTCTACTTTGTTGGTCAACAGATTTCAATTTAAGGTGAACGGATGGATCTGTTGGAGAATGGAGTTCGTGGATCTCTCTGATAGCGAAAGTAAAAGTGTTAACGAATGAATTTTGAAATGTGAGAGGGACTTTAAATTTTTGTAGGGCTTATTTGTGTGCCATTAAGGAAGCTCTTAGTCTTAATTATTTGAATTTCAATCTCAACTCCATTGATTATTTATAATAACTATTAATTATTCAACATAAAATATTTTTTACATAATTTAGTTTAAGGGCAATAGAAATAATTTCCTTCCAATCTCTAAAAAAAATTAAATTCAAAATTAATCTAATATAACAAGAATCTTCTTAAAATTTCATTCACATCTTCAAAAATTGCAAACTACAAACATAATTACTATAATGAAATTTCAGGAACAAAGAGTTAATCATTATCAAAATATTTACCAATCAAATTGTATATTGATTCATGATGTTTCAATTACTAGATCTATCTCTCCACAAATTTTCAAAAGATTCCAACTTGCTTTCTATGAGAAATTAAGTGCGAAAGTTTGATAAATTTTTATTTTGTATATTTGTATATAAACATCTTTTATAATTTAGTATAGTATTATAAATTGATGTATAATATTATATACGAAAAAGAGTCTAAAATATTTTTTAACTGCGAAATGATATAAAATTATCATTCGTTACCTTTCGAACATAAAATGCTCTTGACATCAACTTTTGGCTCTATTATACCCTTATATTTAACGATCAAAATAGTAATCTCATTAGAAAATTCATTTATGATGTATCGTCTTATTGGTTACTCTAATAATTTAACATCTTTCACATGCGCAAAAAAATAAGAATAGCATATAGAGTAAAAATAAGAATAGCATATAGAGTGTGGAATGTGGAGAAAAATATTGTTTACTTGCATATATATCAATTACAAGAAAATAAGTAATATATTATTTATTTTTCTAAAAAAATATTTCCGATACACCTGTAGACTATAGTTTTGTATAACTTGTTTCCTAAAAATAATACCTTTATTTGACCAAACAAACTTGAGAAAGTTTAAAAACATCAAAGTGATATAGATAATGGGAATCATGTAGTTGATCTCAAAATGTCTAAGGTCCTAAATCTAGACTTTACTATCCTCCCCCTCACTTGAAACACCCGTCTACCACTAAAGTTAAAAAGAAATCATGCAATGAATTTGATTTTCACGTGTACAAACCTCTATGCAAATATTAAAATTGAAATAAATAGCAAGTTTAAAATGAAGTTGTCTTTTCAAGTAAAATGATGGAATATATGCCTTCACTTAACAGTATAATGGACCAGGTCCCTTACTACACCGATGAATATAAACAGAAAGTTAAATGCAGTTAAAACAATACAATGATTTTACGTGAAAACCTCCTTGCTTAAGGGAGTGAAACCACGACCTGTCTCACACGATTTTCAATCGTTTTCACTAATCTTCAAAAGAAAAAGTAAAACACGATTACAACAAATGTGAGAAGAAGTTTTTAATCTCACGTTTAAGCAATAGTCTCTATTGCTTAACAAGCCTAACTAGAAACCAATCTACCCACTAAGCTATCCCACTTGGACAACCTAGAATTTTAACACTATCCACTGATTCCTTTATAGTTTCAGGAATAGTTTACAATGTAAGAACAAGAGAATGTATTCTTAAACAGTTACATGAAAGCTCCAGAGATTTCCGTTGTTCTTGGAATAATTCTGCCTTTTGTTTTTGCTAGTAGTCTTTGCAAGTGTTCTTGAAAATTCTTTATCAAGTTGCAAAAACTGCAAAAGATGTTTAGGAAAGTGTCTTTTATATGGACAAATCACTTTCCTTAAACTCTTTGCCATTGGTTGGAGAAGTCTCACTTTCTGACGCCATTGGGAAGTGTGCACCTACTTTCTGTATCGTCTCCAGCTGGCAGTCAACTGGCTCGTCACCATGAGAGTCTGCTACCTCTACAAGGTCCCTGAGTTTGTTTCATCTTCAACACTCGTGTAAGAAACCTGGTACCTTTACTAGGTCCCTAAGTTTGTCAAATCATCAAAACTGCAAAAAACATAAAAAACAAAGTTATAAACGAGAGTAGAAAGATCGTTGAGATGATAAACAACTACCTCATAATTCTCCACAAGATGCCTCAGAAACGAAGATAATAGAACGTATCATGAAATCCGAGCTCGTAACCTACAAAAATTTA
This sequence comes from Solanum lycopersicum, assembly GCF_036512215.1. Taxonomy (NCBI): domain Eukaryota; kingdom Viridiplantae; phylum Streptophyta; class Magnoliopsida; order Solanales; family Solanaceae; genus Solanum; species Solanum lycopersicum. The sequence continues at coordinate 51,584,359 of NC_090802.1, read as the reverse complement.
TAGAAGCAAGGATGAGTACCAAACCACACAGTACACAACAAGCAAACCTCTAAACACAAGATAAGAGAACAAAATACGGGTACTCATTACACCCTATCCGAACCTCCACACTACAACATGCATAAAACCAACTCAACATAACAGTTCACAGGCACCCAGCTCAATAACAACACTCTGACAGATTAGAATTGTCAATAACAACTCAATATTCGTCAGTTACATATTTCACAGAAAATCACTCACAAGATTAACAAAACACAAGTTCAAGTTCATCAATAATTAAATTGTGCAATGTCATGAAATGCAATGTCAAATACAGTGATGCATGTCTGACCTAATGATACACACTCGTTGTCTCTCAGTCTAGGATCCATGGGGGACATACCTATCCATGCATTCATCGCGGTGTGCGATACGACCCTCGATAATAATAATAATCGCGGCGTGAGATACGTCCCTCAAAATATAATATCCATCGCGGCGTGCGATACGACCCTCGAAATGGTACATCCTCTAATCACATAACACTTATCACAACCATGTCTCAGATGCAATGCAAATGACATGCTCTCAAACAAATAATGAGGAAAATAATCATTTTGATAACAATGCACAATTCACAACAATGCAATCGTAATACAGTATCAACAAATAAGCAATAATCCTCCAAATCATTCTCAAACATCACACAAGGAAATATACAAATTTCGTGCGCTTAACAAGGGTTTAGAAATTCACTTACCTCAAATAAACGAATAATCACTTCGGGACTTGAGCCTTCCCCTTTCATATCTCCTCTATTTGAATTTTTTTGTAACAATTATTTTTAATGTGTTTTTCATTTATGTAATAAAATACAAGTTGACAACTTTGCCCTTTTCTAATACACTATTAAACTCCTCTAATTAATTATTGTTAACAAAATATCATATGAGATAAATTATTTAAAAAGAAAATAATCCTTGGCTCAAAAAATTCTTCTCTGCGAACAGGTCCCAAGTTCTCTTCCCCTTCGGTCTTTCTCTTTGCACGAGTAATCGGACATCATTATTTTATCCTCTGTATACATAGCAACAAATAAAGTCCCTCACGGTATAATTAGTTTTGAAGTAAAAGTATTGAGGGTATGTGTAGTGTATCGGTTAGTTTGATTTAAAGTTTATTGGTTCGATTATCAGTTATCCGTTTGTATATATTCTAAATTGTTATAGAACCACAAAGACATTTTCTTATTTGTTATTGATTTATTGATTATTGATCATTATCAATTTGGTTATTGGTTTAACTAATTTGGCATCAAAAATAATCTTTGAAAATTACTTAAAAAGAAAGTGAAAAACCAAATAAATCTGAAAAAATTGCATGTTAGTATAAAATAAATAAAATTGCGGGATTTTAGCATTGTTTTTCTGTTGTAAAATATGAGAATTAAATGAAAAATGTAATATTAAGAAAGGGTAAATTTGTCAACTTGTATTTAGTAATATTAATGAAAAATAGATTAAAAGATCAAAGATTCAAAATAAGGAAGGTATATGTAATATCGTAAACCACGAGGGAAGTCAATGTGATTGAGCGAGATGTGAGGAAAGGTCTTTAAAATTATTCCTTATTATTTTTATTTAATTTTAAAAAATAAATGTAATGAAACATTCGTAACAAACTATATATAATAAAACACTTTTTTAAAAATATAATTATTATTATTTATAGCCAAAACAGAATATCCACGTTACAAAGAATGTTCAATTTAAAATTTTAATTTTTCTTTAAGAATACAATATTTTATTCTTCATTTTTAACAATTATTTTGTACTTCTTAATTTTTTTCTTCAAACTTTAATATTTGTCTAAAATAAAATAAAATTAAAAATTTATTATCAAAAATTTAACAAGGTTAGTCTCGTCATTTCGAATCAAAAACAACATGAATTGATAGTGAAATCAATATCCTTTTTTTTATTATCAATTGTAATATTTATGTGTCAATTCATTTAGATTTATAATTATATTTCTATTATAAGAAACTTTGGAAGACCTTAAAATGAGTTTTCTAAAAGTCATTTTTTTGGATAATAGTTACAACATTATCAATCTTAGTCGTAGGGATCCCTAATGAGCTAAAAATTAAATAAATGTTTTAGCCTTTTACTTAACAATAGAATTTGTGAAGTTCCTTCCTTTTGCTTGACTTATATATTGAATAATCTCTTTTTCATCAGTAGGGAAAAAAAAGATTGTGTTAAGCATATCGACGACTAGAAAGAATAAATAAGCAAAAGGACAAAGGGAGAGACTTCTTCCTTCAACAAAGACAATGCTTATTCTTCTTCTTTCTCAATACTCTCGAATAAGGTAAGGATTTTTCCTATTTTCTATCAAAAGCATTTTCACTAGAAAAATAAAGTAAACGTCAAATTAGTAATTCATGTTCCATAAATTTGTAGTCAAAAAAATAATATTTGTTTTGTTTTTTTGGGATCTCAAAATTTCAAGGTCCAAAATCTAGACTTTACTATCCTCCCCCTCGCTTAAAACACCTGTCTACCTCTAAATTTTTAATCAAATCCATTAAGGTAAGATAACAATGAGATGCACATTAAAGACGATGAATGTGTCCGTTCAATTACCTAATGCGAATGAATTTAGTCAAATACTAACACATTTGTTAGATAGTAATCGCAACAAAAGTGATAACTTAAAATCATATTATATAAAAAGACCTTAAATTTTTTTTCATAAAATCAATGTAATAATGAAAGACACGAAAACAAATTCATGATTTTTATCTAATACTAAGAGTACAACATATGTGGTATGAATTAGACATATGTTATGACATTTGTTTCTATTTTATTAAAAAGAATATGATATTAAATAAAAATAGTAAACGAATTACGATTAGATCATATTTAAGTTTGACCTTGCGACACTTGCTTCTGGACTTCTTAAACAAAGGTGAGACACAAACATAGTTTTTTAGATGGATCAATCTTATAACAAAAATGATTATGAATTATCGAAAAGGATTATAAATAGAGGTAGCAAAAACAAAATTAATAAGAAAGCAAATGTTTTTTTTTAATTTAATGAGATTTTGTTGTATTAACTGACTCAATCTAATAAAAATTCAATAAAATGTGAAAGCTTTAAAAAATAATTATAGAAATATAAATAATATATATTATATAATAATACACCACGGTATATCAATTCTTTTAAAAAAATTATAAAGAAAAAGTTAGCACAATTGTGTTGCTTATCTACAACTTTCAACTAGATCATATATATATACTAGATGGGCAGACCCGTGCCAGGCACGGGCCCAACACGTATATTTATGTCCTGTTGAAAAAATGATTTAAGTTTTGATTTGTCTACCGTATCATTATTCATCTACACTTGAATTAAAAGCATTTTAATTATCATTACATCATATAAAAAAGGAATTTTGTAATTACTGTAGTTCCGATAAAATAGAGAAGAACTCCAAAACTAAATAAATCTTCAATAGTTGATGCAAAGAAAAACTCATCCATCAAAAGTTCTCCCTGCATTGCTGTCACAAGCTAAGATTTTGACAAAGAACCTGAAACAAAATTAAGCAAACCTTAATTGTTGAACAGTATAAACTTATCATCTTCCTAAATTTTGTATACACATTACTCAAATCAAATACTACTACGAAGAAGACTCGATAAATGTCTCATTAAATAAATAGTGCATATGCATTTCACAAAATTCATAACCACAGATCCATTTGCTTGCGAAATTATTCAAATTGAGTATGTCCTAACAATAAAAAAAAACAGAGAACATAATTCTCTTCTGTAGAAACTTCACAAATCATTATTCATAATAAAAGGAACTTTATCTACTCAAAAAATAGAAAATATGAAGTACACTGATAAGGCAAATGTATTTGTGAGATGATTAAAGAAACTAAGCTTACACAATATCTATTTCTCACCTATAAATGTTTGCTACATCTTCTCCAGCCTACTCCACATCCTCGAAAGGGCCCCGAATCAGGAGAATAGACTCAATTACTTAGGAACTTGCCTAGCTTATAGGCTATAGCCTATCCAGCTTTGATAATCATTTCGTTTTGCTGCACTCCCATCACATTGTCGAAGTGGTGCATCAACAATGATTTTCTTTCGGGGGACCAAGTGGCAAAAACTACTTATTTGAGAGACATTTAAGCAATTGGAAGATATCATCATAAGTCAATGTGCAGGTTTATTGAAACTAATAGCAGAGCCAAACAACTGTAGTCGTAACAGAGAATTGTGTCTTGTGTAGATGTAGAGATTCCTATTACTGAAAACATGAGTATTGATATTTGGCTAGTGTTCTTGCATAGATTCTTGGGTATTTTTAATGAGTTTGTATCTCATATATCTTAATTTATTCGTAAAATATATTATTGAGAAAAAGAAGCTGCCTCAAAAAAAGAAATTGGCATGGGAATATAGAGGATCTTTACTGAGGTTCACTTGATCTACAGAATTCCAGAACATGAAGGCTTAAAGGAAATAAATTCAGAATAGAACTGTTACTCCGCTACTAAAGCTCAACCTAAAACGTTTGTTGCAAACAATACATGCTAGACATCTATGACCCTCATTATTTTTCATGTGATACATTATATTATCTGATAATGCAAAGATGTCAGAATCAAGAAAAATAAGAGATATATTACATGTAAGCTTTATACCTTAGAACATGGAGACCATCTTCTATGTCCGATTGAATCTTGTTATTCATATGTAACATGAAGCTAGTCTGTAATCTTTAAAGTAGAACTTCATATTACCACATAACACCAACAATCCATTCATATAATCTGACACGACAACTTTTGAACACCTACCAAAAGAGATGAATAAAAGAATTAACTTGTACTTTTAGCGAGTCTCCTCAAAATATAACCATCATTTATATGTAAATCACCTAACTTTCAAAAAATATCATCATAAATCATGTAAATCACCTATCGCATCCGATTAAGTTCTTTTTATTAAACTTGTGAACTCGATGGAGAAGTTTCTATTAACATAGAACACCAACAGGATGGAAATACACTTTATATTGCTGCATTCGTGCTAGGGTTAATGAACCTTTATCTTTTCAATCTACTTTATATTGTAACACTCCCGGTAGCACTGATGAACCTTTAAGCTTTTCACTTTAGAGCTGAATTATAACTGCAATTAAAGATGTAGTGTTACAATTCATGACCTCTATCAGCATGAAACTAAAGATTTGTATCAACCTTAAAATTAAGTAAAGAAATATAGACGTTGGCAGGTTAGTTCAGTGAAAATTTGATAATACTTTATTGTTTAACTTATTCATAACTTCCTTGAATAGTTTTCTTCGTATAATCAGTGTCTCATTGATCATATTCACTTATGTACCACATTATCATCTTGGTAGTACCAAAAACTTAATGAAGCTACCTGTTACATTTTCGGTAATGTTTCGGTAGGATAATACAGTGGCTAATGATCGAAAGCATCAGACATTAAAGATAACAACTTTAAAGTTAGAAGCTCACTGCATTTCACACGTTGTATACATATACCATCTAAAGATTACACGATTAACTCCATCTTAGGGTGAGAAAGGATCAAGTACTCATAGTCATAGTCTAACAGAGAAAAGTGATATCTTTTCTATACTTTAAAAGTTGAATACTCCTATTATTTCTACCTATTACTTCATTGGAATATTGAAAGACTTCTCCTATTAAAGAATGTAAGTTTATTCCTTCATATCAACATTTTTCAGTTTTAACAATAGGGTGTAAGCTTCACTAATCTTTTTATGTAGTACAGAGTCTTCCTGTCACTATCACATGAAGGCATTAGGTGGCCTTTTAGATCTAGTAGATCTTTAATATGAAGGATAGAGAAGTTAGAATTTAATGTGAATGTGTTACTACTGATCTCCTCTTACACACTTTTATATGTAGAATTATCATCCAAAAGTTCTATATATTGTAGGTAAAGGTATTAAAGATTTGACATTTTTTGGGTTTGAATGTGAATATTGGCTTTTGAGACATTTGATATTGTTTCATCTCTTCTCCTAGTTGGCACATTCTAAAATGGACCTCTCTAGCACGCCAGTGACATCATCATTATCAGTAACACGAAGATAAATAGATACATAAAAGGTTGAATGGGTAAAGACCATCCTAAACTTGATGCGTTTTAGTCACATCTCTTAAACTATCATTAATCTTAATTATCTGCCAAATTTGATTATTTAAGAAAAAGTAAGTTCTTCTATTGAGTTTTTAATTTACTGTAACCACAAGTGCATCTCTAGCAACCAACACGGTAAATAATAATATCAGCACAAGAAACAACTCCAGGGCATTCAACTTCAACTAATCTCTTAACATCATCGATGAATGAGAAGCCTCTCGATGCCAAATTAGGATTATCTTGCTTTTTTCAAAGCACATGTCTATCATTAGCCTACAAATTTTTAATAGAAAGAAGCAAAACAGAATCAGGAACGATGCAAATTTATTTAGCAAGGATGTACGTCAAACAAGACAAAATTATTACTTCCTTCGCTTTATTTTAGGTGTCATGGTTGGTCGAGATACCGAATACAAGAAAATAAGGATGACTTTCAAATCGTATGATCATAAAACTAAAATTTGTATAATATATGAAAGTTTCAGTCGAACCGAGGGAGTTATTCTCACCTTAACAATACAAACTGAGTATGATCGCTACAATATTTGGACCCTGTAGAACTTGTTTCATCATGTAAAAAACCATCCAATTTAGTATACAGAGTAATTAAACAACAATAATAGTTAGTGAGGCCAATAATATGTAGCTATTGAAATTAGAAAAAAGAAGGGCAAAAATAAGACTTGCAGCTGCAAAATTTTCTTATTCCTTTTCACAACTTACAACTTTGATCAAACACTCTGGTACATTAAAGGAAAACCTCACATAATATTGACATGCATGTAAAAAACTTTACACTAAATTCATCAACAAAGAATCCATCCATCCTAAAAAAGTATTTAAATATTTTGTTACACAAATTTCATTACCGATTCACCCTATTTCCATTTCCAAAATTGAGTATCAAATTTCATTATCAATAAAAATACAATGGCTAAAAAAAAAAAGAAACAGAGACGCAGAAGAAGGTGAAAAAACTCACAGAATTCAATCTTAAAAGCTTCTGAGTTGAAGATGAAAATTCATGTTTCAAATGAGCGTTTTGAGCATAAATGCATTTGTATCATACAATACATGAATTATTATCCTTCCAAATGTACAAGAGCCAATCAAATAGGGCCAAAAATTATGAGGCCTTAATAGTATAACTTGAGATGCTTTTGGTACAACTTTGTGAAGCTATGTTCGTCCAACTCAAGTGCTACTTCTATATAAGGGATATATATATATATGATAATGCACAAAGTATGATATATTTTTTATAAAATAAAAAAAAAATGTATCGTATACGTGTTAACAAAGAGAAAAAACATGTTTTTGCATCTTTTAATTCTTATGGAAGCAAATCTAATTACCAGCACAATATCAATTGAATGTATGTTTTTCAATCTTTTTTTACTATTTTCTAATTTACTAATGATTAAAAAAAATTAATCATAAAATTTTAAAACTTAAAATAAGTAATAAAAAAATATATTGATTCCATAATCTACGAAAATAATTTTATTAAGAAGTTAAATAATATATGTATATCTTGTTATTAACTTGTCTAGAATTTTAAATTTTAGATAAACAAGTAATTATTCAATAACTAAGGAATTATTCGAGTAGGTTAACCAGGAATAAAAACAATGCATATATTAGTATCTTAAAGTTAACTTTTGATAAGAAAAGTTTTATATTATTTTTGAATGATAAGTCAAATATTTTACAAATGCCAAAAAGAGTTTAGTTTTTTTTTTTCTGTTTACAATGTACTGTTATAGAACTTTTAAGTTCACACACTAATATTATTGTTTATATAAAAAAGAGACCGTTTAAATAAATGAGATGTTAGACACATATTGACAATGATATTATTGTAAAAACTCTACTTATTAATATGACATTTAAAGTAGTTTAATTTAAATTTCAAAATATTTTGAAGAGTTGCCATTCTTCCTTTTTTTTTGTTCTTAACAATTATTTTGTACTTTATAATTATTATTTTTGCAAATTTTAATATTGTTTAATCTATAATAAAATCAATAAAATTTCGAGGTCCTAAATCCAAACTTTACTAGCCTCTCCTCTCTCAGGAGCCACCCTGATAATTCAATCAAATATTTTAGAGCCTCAATAATGACAACATAACAATGAACAAAAACATTAAAGATAATAATGCACTTCATTACCAAATGTGAAATTGCTCTTCAAATTTTGCCATAATAATCGCATTCACAAATTAAAGATTAGTAATTTTTCAAAGTTATGCCTGAGATTTGAGACGATTCTTATTACTTTGAATTCGTCTCATCGCGATCCATCGAAGCTTTGTCCTTAATCTCATCCTTTGAGGCAATTCAGGTAAATCATTGAAAATTTTGATTAAATTATGTAAAGTAATTTTAGGAATTGTCCTAAAGTGTAGTTATATCTTAACTTCATCCAATGGTTTGAATTTGGAGATTTCATGTTGGAGGTTTCAAGTTTGATACTCTTAGCCGTCGAAAGAAAAAGATTTGTCTATCAGATAGAATTCGTCTGCTGAGCTTATGTAATGCAGATTACCTATGTGATTTGCTGATAGTAGCAATTTTTTTTACCATATGCAACTCAAATAAAAGCACTAGCAGATTTTCCGTATCATTAAGAAAATTTGTAATCTAAATCAATCTAATGTAATCTAAAATTTTTACCATGTGCAACCAAATAATAGCAATGACGATAGTTGTTAGATGAAGTGCAAAAAAAAAATTAACTACACTTTTGCGAAAACCAAAGAGAGGCCGAAACCATTGGAATGATTTCAAAAGGTCTAATTTTGCTTATACATCATAGATAATAGAAAAATTAGCATGATTTAACTTCTCAAAATTAATCGACTGAATTGAAGCGTTGACTTCCCTAGTAGCAATTGTACCTTCAAATAATTTTGAAATTAAGATTTTCAGTAAAGAATGTCATTGATTACCATAAAAAGTACAATTATACAGCTAGCAGAGTTAAAACACATGACCTCAAAGAAGTTTTATATCACACTAATTAACCATTGTATTAAACCTTCACCTTGTGTTAAGAGGTGTTAGTACTTTTTTATGTATATATTTATTAAATCAAAATTTTGCTTATATATATAGTGTTATTTTCGACGATAGGGAATTGTTTGACACTCCTCAAGCAAGGATACGTGGCTCCGCCCTTGTCTCTAAGGGGTCGTTAGGTGGGCCGTAAAATAATCATTTTTTACGCACAAGTTAAAAATACGACCAAATAAGAGATTCTAGACTATAAAGACACCACTCACAAAAGCATCTTAAAAGACTTCTAAATTTTAGTAATTTGAGGTGTATAAAAGAGCTTTTAAGAGTTGAGGGTGACTTCAACTTTTATTTTGACTCGATCTACCTTGAGAGTTAGATGGTTACGTAGTTTATTGTGATACTTTAAGAGTTGTCTTGGGATGTGTGTTGGTGAAATAAGAATAAGGTAATTGTCTAGACGAAGAAGCATAAAAGAATTATTCGATTCATTATTTGGATTAAGCTACTGTTGTTTTTATCTTCAAAAAATTGGCATCACCGGTGTACGGAGAGCACTATAATGTCTTCACTAATCACAATAGATTGCTGTATATTTTCAAGAAACATGAGTTGAATATCAAACATAAAAAATTGTTGGTGTAACATCTCGCAACTTGAAATAGCTAAAAAGAAGCTAGCAACTGAAAAACGATCTTTTTGGAAAGAATGAGGAAATCTAGAAAAATTTGGTGGTAAATTAAAGTTGAGTTTTGGTCTGATTCAAACGATCATAACTCCTAGATCAGGAGGAGATAGGTGTAGTTCTAGATATGGTTAGAAAGGTCTTGGAAGTATCTTTCCAATGCCACCAAATTTGGGCGATTTTGAGTCTGTATGAGTGAGTTATATCTTTCGTAAGTTGGGTTGTTGGATTAAGGAAAGTCCAATTTGAATTTTGGAAGGGCAAGATTGTTTTTTCCATACCTAATTAAATCAATTCATTTTAAGGGATTAATTGGTATAAAAACTAGACTTGGTTCAGTTTATAGAGTTGACAATTAACGTTAGGGCTTTTGGAGAAAGAACGCAAGAGGAGAAGCAAGAATTTTCCAAGAAACGATTGATTATTGTGGATTTCTTCGGGGGTGATCCCTAAAAAGGTGTGTGAGTCTCTCATAGTGTTAGGTTCATTCACCCACGCACCGAAGATGTTTAGTTCAGCTCAATTCATCCTAAAAGAGTTTTGAATGTTGATGTTCTTGAAATGAATTCTTGAATTTGAATGTTATTCTTGAATTGGGTTCAATTGTGGAGTTTATAAGATCTTTCTGTTGAAATTTAGAGTTGTTTGGAGTTAGGTTCTTGATTATATATATTGGGTATTAGGATTTAAAATGAATTTGAGAGAAATATTCGAGTTTAGGCAATTATGTTGTAATTACGTTACACACACACACACACACACATACACGACACACACACACAAAAATATATGACAAATATACAAATACAATCAGTCTTTCTCCTCCCTATCTCAATCTTGCTCGCCAGATAATACATATGTATATCATTTATATATGTATACACACACAATTATATGACAAATATACAAATACAATTAGCCTCTCTCCTCCCTATCTTAATCTCGCTCGCCAGATATACAAATACATATGTATATCAGTTATATATATACAATTCTCTGACAAATATACATATACATATACAATTCGTCTCTCTCCACTCTTTACCCTCTCTCGCTCACCTCTCTCCTCCCTCTCTCAATCTCGCTCACCAGATATACAAATAGATATGTAGATCAAATACATATATACAATTATTTGACAAATACATATACAATTCACCTCTCTCCACTCTATGTCTTCTCTCGCTTGCCTCTCTCCTCTCTCTCCCAATCTCGTTCGCCTCTTTTCCTTTTTAACATGTAGTTACGAATCAAGCATAATTAAGTTATTTTTGAGTGACTAAATGCAATAATTCCCCTTTTTTCTATAAACTCATCAAAAATTTATTAACCCAATAACAATAAGCCAATAACATTTTCTCGATTTGATATATCGATCAGTTTATTTTTACACACCCCTAAATATATTATCAAATACATAAAGAGATTGAGAATGTCATGAGCTAGTTCCAATTGTAATAGGAACATATGGATCTTTACAAATCATAATATATAAATGATGGTAGTAAATGATAGTTTAATCTTTCAACATTTATATTGGTGCTTTTATAATTTGTATCGTTTGAAAAAATTTGTGTTAAAGAATGTGATAAATCATTCATTTTGATTTTACTTTAATTTTAGAATTCAAGAAAATTAACATACCTATCAATAATTAATACAAGATTAATTGGTTTTAAGAGATTCATTAATATTCATCGACGTGTAAGATTTTTTTTCACACAAGTAAATTTAAAACCTATTTTCAATAACAATCGTCATTTTATAAATATTTAATTTTGAATAAGAAAATTAGTAGTATAAGGCTGCAATTTGAACACTACATTTAATCTATTAAATTTTAATTAGGATCACAACTCTGTTTAACGAAAAATTTTACACTATATTGCTCTAGAGTTTCGAGATTTTAAAGAAATACAAAATTATCTAATATCTAGTGATTCGTTATATATGTTATGTCTGATAGAAAAAAAGATGATTCGATATATTATAGTATCTTCAAGTCAATTTTTGATAAGAGAGTTTTACATTATTTTTTAATAGTAACTCATATATTTTACACATGCCAAAAAGAGAGTTAATATTGCCATTTTTTCTTGCTTAGAATATAATACTCTTTAATTGCATAAATACTTTAAGTTCACACACTGATATTTATATTACTATTTACATAAATAAGAGATAATTTAAATAAATAAGATGTTAGACACATATTGACAGTACTATCTTTGATATAATAGTAAAAAAACTATTTATTAATATGGCATTTTAAATAGTTTAATTTAAATTTCTAAATATTTTGAAGAATAGTTATTCTTTTTTCTCTGTCTTTAGCAATTATTTTGTACTTGTTGGGTTTAAGCAAGTTGTAATGAAAAATATGAATGAATAAGAAATCAAAAAGTTAAAAAATCAATTTGGAGTGAAGATGAAAAATATTTTTTTTCATATTTGTTGAAGAAAGGAAAATGTTTGTACTTATATTAGGAAACAATTTCTTCAACTTTTAAAGAGTTAAGTAGAGGGTCTCCTTGGGATCGTCGTCGTTCGACCTCGGCTTTGGCTTTTGACAAATGATTAATTCATAATTTTTTAGGTAAACTTTATTTAATCAGTCTCATTAATTAATTTTATTTTTCTTTCAAAATTATATCGGAATGTTAATTAACTAACGGAATTAATTTGTGTTAGCGTAACAAAACTGTTTTCAAAATTCTGGTAGCCGTACAATTTGAATTTTAGTTGATTATAACGGGTCAAGTCAGAAATTCTTTAATAACATATGTCACTTGGATCATGTTTATTAAAATTAGTTAATCGTTGATTTTTATTAGTCAGTCATTGGAAATTATATTTAAACAAACGATAGTATTGTATGCTCATGGGTTGAACAATTAAAGTAAATTGTTTCGATTCCAGTGGTGTGCTAAGCAGTAGTTCGACTTTAATTATTTAATTTAATTTTCATCTTGTAAATTAAGTTTTGATATATTGGTTTAGATAATTAAATATTAGGTTTATCGAATTATTTAAATTTCATTAAAGTTATGCTAATTGGAGAAACTAAGACTCCCTTAGATTTGAACTTTAGGAAATTAGATGAGTCTTTGGGTTTAGGCTAGACATAGAATAATATAAGTGTTAATAGACACGTTAACTTACAAAAAATGCATATTTACTTGATAGATTTGAATAGTTCAGAGGCATTGAGGAAAGGATGAGTGTTGGAGAAGTAGCTTGCTTGACTTCGGTTCTTCGGTGGAGGTAGGTCATGCAATATTCTATTTGATAGATAAACTATTAATAGTGATTAATATGCATTAAGTTATATTGTGAAGTTCTCTGTATACTTTATTGTGTGATTGTGTGGCTTAGTTTTGTGGTTTGTGATTGATCTGAAATTTTGAGACCGTGAAATTCATAATCTTGAATCATCTCTATCGAAGTGTTGCCTTGAATAAAGAAGGTTTGATGAACTATTGTTAATGAAGTGAAATGGTGATGATAAATGATAAATTAATGATATTATTCGATCGAATGCCACATTCCAACATGGTATTATTAGATAATGGTGTCACGTTAAACAAGCTATTACTGGATAAGGTGTTACATTCCGACACGATATTATTGGATCGGGGTGTTACGTTCTGACACGATATTATTGGATTGAGTGTCACATTTTGACATGGTATCATTGGGTCGGGGTGTCACGTTTCGACACAGTAACATTAAAAAGGAAAACATATTGAATTAACTGAATGTACTCAATCTCAAATAACTCATTTCCCAAACGAGCGTAGTATAGAGGCACGAGTCCTCAAGTGTGAGCTTGATATTGTGATTGATTACGTACTTGCTTCGTTCGTCACTTATTCATATTGTTTGTTGCTATCACAAGCTAAGTGCTATAGTTGCTTTTATACTATTATTTTATGCATATTAGTTACTATTTGAGTCCGCTAATAATATATACTCAATACCTGTTGTCCTATACTGAGCCCTACTTGTGATTTACTTTGTTTTTTCTCTTGTGGAGTGCAGTGAGTGTACCAATGACTTCGACTTGCCCTCAGCTCTAGCCAGTCTCCAACATATCAGGTTCCAAGGTGAGTTATTCATTTAAGCTCGTGTTGGATCCTCTTGGTCATGGCATGATGTCCTTAGTTTTCGTACATAAACTATTTTTTTCATTTATTTGTGTGTCTTTAATACTCTTAGACTTAGTATTTAAAGATTAGATTTCCTTGATGTGATGATTTTCAGGTTTTGGGAAAGACATATTGTAGACTTTAATAGATTTGTATTTTTTACACTAATAAGATTTAAATTTCACTTTATGGTTAGTATTTTGTAAGTTGAGTGATAAATATACGTTGAGGTTGGATTCATTGATTCGCCCACCTAGGAGGTTAAGTGTAGGTGTCGCTCATGCCTCGATCTGGATCGTGACAATAGGTTATTTGGTTTAGTTTCTAAATCTGAATCCAAACTAAACAAACAAACAAAGTGAATTCTTAATCAAACAAGAAAATCAAAAATCCAATCCAAATTAAATTCAATTTGATTTAATTTGATTTTTCGATTTAATCCAAATAGTGTTCACTCTTACTTGCTAGTCTTGTAGTTCAATTAAATGAAGCCAATAACAAAAAAAATTAGTTGAAATCAATCAAGCACGATCTAAAATCATGGAGAGAAAGAAATCTGAATAGTAGGAAAGTAAATTATTGATGAAGCTAAGAGATGGAGTGCAAAATGGCGAATACATTGTTAGGTTTTAAAAAGTGTGAATGAAAAATGAAGAGTTGCGGCTTTTATGAAGAGTTGTGATTATGAAAAGTTGCGACTTTTATAAAAAGTTGTGACTTTTATGAAAAGTTGTGACCTTTTCGAAAGATTGTGACTTTTTTCAAAGGGTTGTGAACTTTCTATTAATACGCAATAAACACATTTTCACACTGCTCTTTGTTTTCTATAAATTGAAGATTTCCTCTCATTTTAAAAAGAATAAAATTTTCTGAACTCCTTTTACTACTACTAAATCTAGTTTTTTTAGAGTTAATACCTCAGATAGTCACTCAACTATGCACTCTTCTCTCAGAAAGTCACTCAACTTTCAATTTTCACTCAAAAGTCACTCAACTATGCACTTCTTTTTCAGAAAGTCACTCAACTTTGAATTTTAATTCAAAAGTCACTTAACTATCCACTCTTTCCTCAAAAAGTCACTCAATCTATTAAATTATTTTTAATTAAAATTTATTGATTAATTATTTATATAACAAATCAAAATTTTTAAAAAATAAAAATACCATTTAAACCATTTAGTGATTCATCCACCTAACTCGACCCATTAAAAAATATGATATGATCTATTTTGTTTTGTCTTTAATCCTATTCAAGGTTTAAAGAGAGGGATTAATTTAGGATTAAAGACAAAATAAAATGGGTCATATCATATTTTTTAATGGGTCGGGTTAGGTGGGTGGATCACTAAATGATTTAATTTATTTTTTAAAAATTTTGGTTTGTTATAAAAATAATTAATATCAATAATTTTTAATTAAAAAATAATTTAATAGATTGAGTGACTTTTTGAGGAAAGAGTGGATAGTTGAGTGACTTTTTGAGGAAAGAGTGGATAGTTGAGTGACTTTTTGAGGAAAGAGTGGATAGTTGAGTGACTTTTTGAGGAAAGAGTGGATAGTTGAGTGACTTTATGAGGAAAGAGTGGATAGTTGAGTGACTTTTTAAGGAAAGAGTGGATAGTTGGGTGAATTTTTGAGGAAACAGTGGATAGTTGAGTGACTTTTGAGTTAAATTCAAACTTGAGTGACTTTCTGTGAAAGAAAACAATAGTTGAGTGACTTTTGAGTGAAAATTGAAAGTTAAGTGACTTTATGAGAGAAGAGTGCATAGTTGAGTGATCATCTGAGGTATTAACTCAGTATTTTGAGTGTACTTTACTGTCGGTGAGTAAAATCATTTTATCGTGAGAGGATATATTTCATTAACCTTGGATACTTGAGGGAATCATTTCCTTAAGGGACATTGTGCATTCAGTGGGCTCAATTTTCTTCTTTAAGAAAAATATTTTGTATATTATTTGTGTTCTGAATCTAATTCTTTTATTTTCTATACTAGTCTTAATTTTCTAGTTTTGAAAATTCTTAAACTTTGATGTTTATTATCAAGTTTTTCAAAGTTATTGTTCTTAATCTCTTAGGAAACAAGATGAACAACAATCTTAAAAAAATTATTATATTGTTGGTGTCTCTTGTATTCTACTAATTGAGTGAAACATATCATGGAACAAGCATTTCAAGAAATTCATATGGTATAATAAGTATCATAAGAAAACAAGATGAACAATCTTAAGAACATTTAATTGTTCCTAATATCGATGGTCTTCAACAAAAAATAATTGTGTATTAGATCAATGAAGTCACAACAAGCATTTCAAGGAATTCATATGTTATAATAAGTTTCACAACTACGTATTTGTTGCTTTGTTTGAACATTTTTCAGCATGTTAGACATATGCGTCTGTTGGTTGGTTTGATTCGATTTTATGTATCATCGATTTGATTTATCGATTTTCATTTTTTTATTTCATTAAATCAATCGATTATGGTCCTTAATGCTTTCAATTTAAGTTTAACGAATAAGAAATTAATATTTATAAAACAAATATATGGCTTCCAATAATTTTAGCACTATAACCATTTTTTCATGCTAGATATTCTTTTTTGGTCCAAACCATTAGACTCGGTATGCATGCAATTTGATAGTCAAGATGCAATAGGTTGGGCGTGGATCATAATGTGTAATAGAAAGTCTCGTCATATAAGACACAAACATATTATCGTTAGAATGTAGTGAAATTATCACAATTAATTATGTAAAGTCAAAGGATAATGTGTCGGATCCACTTGCAAAAAGGCTTAATTAGATAGAAAGTTGAAAGATCATCTAAGGGGATGTGTTTATGATTTGGGACAAGCCATCATGACGGTAAGTTGCCTAGGATATTGAAGATCGCAAGAGCTAGGTTCAAGGAGAAAAATAAAGTTGGGATTGACGGTTCGACATTGTCAACCAACTCAATCCATTCCCATGATGAGGATAATGTTGAGGAACGAGAATACAACATTAAGACTTGTTAATGAGTTAATAAAGATTAAAATAGTTTTTAATTATTTGCTAAGTTTGACAAATTTAACCAAAGTGTATCTACGTGATAACAGTAAGAAATCACATATGTGAGTGTGAAGTTTAATAAGTCGTTTCAAAGCGGATGATTGTCAAATGTTCATCTCTCTATACACTCATGAAACAATGAGGTGTTCATGACTGAAATGAACAGAACCGTAAGAATCATAAACGGCTTACAACATAATAGTTGTTTCTAATATCGACAAAAAATAATTGTGTATTAGATCAGTGAAGTCACAACAAGCATTTCAAGGAATTTAAATGCTATAATTAAGTTTCACAACTTCATATTCGTTATTTTGTTCGTACCCTTTTCAGCATGTTAGACATATGCATCGGTCGGTTGATTTGATTCAATTTTATTTATTATTGGTTCGATTTATTAATTTTTAATTTATAAATTTATTAAATTAATCGATTTCGATTCTTAACGCTTTCATTTTTTTTAAATAATAAAAAAATACTTATAAAATAAATATATGACTTCCAATAAATAAATATATTAGTTAATATATATCTGGTTGAGATAAACTACTCAACCTAAAGAGATAATAATTAGTGGCAGAATCCTACACAATTTTGGTGAAAGAGTCCTAACCCTAAAGTCAAATTTAAACCTAACCAATTTAAAAACACAAAACTTACTTTATTAATTTATTTTATTTTATTGATATACAAGAATGCTAAACTTAAATAAACAAAAACCATCTTCTTGACGGAACTTTCTATCTATGAATTGTCAAGTGTTAATTAATATTTTTCACGGGTCCTCTTGAAAATTTTGTAGTTGGAATCAATTTTAAAATTACAATTGTGTTTTGATTATAATTTTTGCAAAAGAGAGAAGAGACAATTTTATTTAATATTATGAAAAAATAGAGTAGTTGGAAGTTTCACAAATTCGAATTGCAGCTTCTACTTAAATTCAAAATTATCATGATAAAAGATTTAACTGAAAAAAATTATTCCAAAAAAATAAACATATACTATAGTTTTATGGCTAAAGATGTGGTAGTCACAAATTAATGGTAAGAGAAAAGCATGTATAATGTTTAAATTCGAAGAAAGAAAAAATAACTTACCTTTAAATACGTGATAAAATAAATTAATGGTACAATAAACATATTATAACTTATTCAATATTAGAGGAAAATAATAATCGAGTTCTACATAGAAATTAATACTAATTCTGTAACACTATAATCAATCAAGTATCTGGTGTTTTTGCTAGTGATTTGATCGCTTCTTATCGTTAATTCAGATTCACCTTGGCTATGTAGATTTTCTTGAATGGAGAAGGTAATAATTGAGCTTCTTCTTTTGTCACATCACGAGCTCTTTCTGTTCCCACATCATAATTTTGTGGAATGTCTATCACATAGTAATAATTTGTCTGTGGTGATAGTGGTTCTTTATAAGAAGGCTCCTCTGTGATTTTATCTAGATAATAAAGTACCATTGCTAAAATAATAATCAAAAATAGAAAGGCGTATAGAGGGAGAAAACTCGGATTCTCCATCTATTATTTTCGATAGGAATCGTAAGTATAAAATATAACGAATTAAATTATAAGAACTTATGTCTTAGTGAAAAATTTCAAAGGATAAAAAGGCAAGGGATTTTAGTATGAAGATGGAACAATTAGAAGGCAAGACAGGGTTTTATAAGTTCAATTATTGATTTCTAAACCTATTGTGATTCGGAATCTAAACCTATTATGTTTGGGAATTTAAAAGGTACGTCCTAATTATGTCCTTGTAGGATTAGGATTAATTATAAAATATAAGATATCATGTAATTAGCTCAAAATAACGGTAAGATTTTGAAATTTTGTGAAAATTTATCAGACGTGTTCAATTTAAATTGGGATTTTTTAAAAAGGTGCGTTTACTTTCAATAAGAATTTTGAGTGATTTGGCTACTAATAAAAGGGAATACACAAGACTTGATGGTTAAATGTTGTGATTTGGGTAAAAATTGAAGTCGCCAATTTATAAATATAAGAAAAAAAAGGGAAAATTTTCAAAATGTCATTATATTAGCATTTAAAAGCATCCTTTATTCATACTTTCCATATTTATTAAAAATGTCAAAATTTTAGTTTGTTATGTATCTTATTTATATTTATTGAAAGAATACAAATGTTTAATAACAAAAATGAGAAATTTAGGGGAGGTAATATTTTTAAAAGATTCTCATCAGTTACCCAATAAAAAATAACGGGAAACATTCACATATAGCCACTTAAAAATAATTAATTACTCTCCATAGCTATAATTTGATAATTACAATTTGTAGCTACATGTTATATGAAGGAAAGAGGCAAGTGAGACCGGCAGAGAGGGGAAAAGAGCGAGAGAAAGGTGAATTGTACATATATATTTGGTTAGATAATTGTATATTATACATATGTATTTGTATATATGGCAAGAGAGATTAGATTAGGAAGGAGAGAGGCGAGCGAGACTAGGAGACGGAGGAGAGAGGCAAGCAAGACTGGGAGAGGGAGGAGAGAGGTGAGCGAGATCGAGAGAGAGAGGAGAGAGGCGACCGAGAGAGAGCAGAGAGTGGGAGAGACGTGAATTGTATATGTATAGTTGTATATTATACATATATATTTGTATATAGACAAGCGAGATTGGAAAAGGGAGGAGAGAGACGAGTGAGAGAAGTGGGAGAGAGGTGAATTGTATATGTATATAGGTTAAATAATTGTATATTCTGGCAAATTATAAATATACAAATATGACTAATTGTACAAATTCGAAGTTAGCCACGTAATTAATATATAATGTTAGCCGGGAGTGATAATTATAGCAGATTTTAACTACGATGAGTAATTAAATAGTATAAGTTTGCTTTGTTGCGTAATTTTTCCAAAAATGAACGACATACCGTATGTTGATAATGAAATTTCTCATTATCAATTTTCAAGTTTCCATATATAATACCTAAATCTCTGAATTGTTGATTTTGATTAAACTCTATTTTTTTTTCTTTTTGGGAAGAAGGTTTGGAGCCTAACAAGTCAAAAAACGTTGACAAGCACTTTGAAGAAGTTTCAACTGGAAGTTGAATAATTAAGTAGTGAAATACAAATTGAATTAAGTATTAGCTAATTGCTTGGTGCTTAATCTGTTTCCAATTGTTATTAATTGGATATGAAAAATCTTCATAATTGTAAAGCATATTTATTTTTCTGGATTCGTTTAATTTTAGAATGGTTGATCAATATGAATATAATAACGGATTATTTGATGAATCGCTTTTTTTACTCATTTTTTTTAATTCTTTGAATAAAACTGTATCCTTGCGAGAAAAGTGATGATAATTGTATTACTTTTTTCCTTTGATGGTTTTTTTTAGTTTTTTGAATAAAATTATATTCCTATTGAAAAAGCCATGATAAATGTACAATATTTTTTTCTTTTTTTTTTAAAAAAAAACAAAATTGTATTTCTATTGAAAAAGCTATGATAACTGTATTGTATTTTATAAGTGTTTGATCGGAATATAATTTTCATGTTTGTTAAGGATACAGATACATTGACAGACATATAATATGATTGATTGTAATTGAAGGGATATAATTTTGTTTGAAACATGATACTAAGTACCATTGTCAATGTATACACTTTTAACTTGAATACAAATCTATTAAAATCTCCAGTTTTGTATTTATTAGTGACTTGGGTAGTTAATTTTTGTTTGGAATACAAAGCAAATATGGGAGAGTTAGTTTTCTAAATTCTAATAATGTATTTTGAAAGATGGAACGAAACATTCAGAGAATTAATGGATAATATTGCTAAATAGATTTGGTGTTGATAATTTTGGTTGTCCTTATTATTATTTTTATCAATATTTTGAACATCTTCCTATCAAAGTTTGTGTTTATCATTAGTTATGCATTTATTTTAATATAAACTTTGAATTCTCCCGATTATTTGACTTGCATTTATGAAAATAACAATGGATACAATTATATTGATTTCTTAAGTCTTGAATGATGTGTAGAATATAAAATACAAAGGTTAATTTATAAGAAATACAAAGTTGTAAACTGAAATACAATAAATATAAATTTTGTTGGTATACCATTGGGCACACAGACTTCAAAAGAATTGAAAACCTTTTTTTGGTATGTAAATTGAAAAAAACTAAATAAAATATGAGCGAATGAAAAAAAAAAGTTATTGATAAACAATTATGATGAATATAGATAAAATGAATCCGGAAATATGTTATAATTTGATAATTTAGATCTTACATTATAAATTCAAACTTTAACTAAATTGTGTAGGAATAATGGTGTCAACTCAAATTGCATTCGTATTTGAAATAATAGTAACAAATCTTACTTGTTTTTAGTTAATTTCAAATCATAACCATTTGTAATTAGTATTCAATGAAGAAATACCAAATAGAATGCAATTAATGAAATATACTAATATATGTCAAATCTTTTCAATGATAAATTTAAATTTTATAAGGTTAAAAGCAATGATTTTATAGAATAAACAGTTATAAAAAGTTTAATGTATATTAGACAAAATAGTTTAGAATCAAGCAAGATTAGCCAGACTAGACATAAAACATTATTGTATTTCAATTGTTTCGTTATCCTCGTGAATTATGTGAGGGATTTTATGCCAGGTGTCTCACTATCACTAATGGCTCTGACATCACTCTTCTGTTGGCCATAGTTTCAAAGAAGTGCAACAAATCTTGATCGTATCATTGCATCGAAGTTACCAGTTAAATTTCCTCGTCCATAAGACAACCACTCGGCATAAGAAATCATATAAATATTGCAATCTCTACGTAAAATAAGAAAGAGAACATAAATTCAAATAAATAAATGAAAATATAAATTCAAAATAATACATCAATTTAAAAACTCCCATGTGGCTGTTAAGATATGTTTTTTCATGAAAACTATCTCAAATAAGTCGTTCTCATCTTGGCTCATACATACATCTAATCTCCTCTTCTTGAAATAATCAGTCAATGTCAAACTTATAGGAATGAGTTGAGTCAACTTTTTTATCTCAATATTGATTGCTGAAATATTTTCTTCTGCCGTGTAAGAGCCATAAACGTTTATACATTTATCATTAAGAGATACTATTGTCAATACCTGACCTATATATGGAACTTCTCCTTGGCATGTACAAAAACAAATATGCAATCCACCACCAAGGGATGAAAAATGCAATTTTTATATGTTGGTGTATTCACCTATAATATGTTCTTCATCAACGCAATAAGCATGACTGTCTAAATATGCATACTTGTCTTGAATCGATAAAATTATAATTGTAAATGCATGCACAATTCACTATTAAATACAACTTGAAATAATATTTACTATGTGAGTATAATTATATAAAGCAAATGAGTATTTCTAATTGAATGGATACAAACAACACTTTTACAATATTCATAACTAAAAGAGGATACATCACAATATAATGAATACGAACACATGAATTAACGTAACTTAATAAGGAGATAACATAAATACAACAAATACAACACAATGAATACAAAATCATCAAGTAATAATGCATGACTACAATCTGAATAACATCCTATTTATTAAGAAATGAATACTACTATATAAAGTATATGTGTATCTTTAATTGACCGAATACAAACAACACTCTTACAGTGTCCACCACTAGAAAAGTATACATAGATATGATGTGTCCAAATATGTGAAATACAAAAAACAAAACAAAAAAAAAACAAAAAAAAAAACAATGTTTATACTAACAAATCCACATATCCATAGACAAGGACAATACCATTCAATATCAATATACACAAGACTTATATCATATGCGGCCCTTTAAAATTATCTTCATAATTCAGTTAGACACCTTATCTAGAATTAGTATCTATTGAACATTTTTATTAATTCAAAACTTATTCCTATTAGACATTTTTCAGCAATAAGTAAAAAAAATAAAGTGTATAATGCACTTGATGTGATGTGGCAAAGTGACTAATTAAAAGATAACATGTGGCGTTAAGCCCAACAATTATAGAAAAATAAATTTATGTCAAAAAGAATGAAAACTATTTCAAATAAATTTTTCTTCTATTTTTTTTATAAAATAAAAATAAATAAGAAGCCCAACCCTACCCCCGTCCCCTTTCTTCTTCAATTTCTTCCCAACAAGATCATTCTTTTTGAAACAAAGGAAGTATTAAACAATGTATTACTAATACAAAAAGTTAATCAAACTTTACTTTTGTCAACATACTCTAACAAATGATCCTTAAAATCGTAGTAAAACCTAAAAATCACCTATAAAGATTTAAAATAACCAAAAAAACGACAATAGTCAACAAAGGTGGAGAACCTCCATCGAAAGTGAAGAAGACAAGCTAATATGACCATTTTATCCATATTTGGTCATTTTCGGACAATGTTGCAAAACAAAAAAGTGGTAAACAAATGTCATGAAAGGCCATTTGGTGTAATTTTCTCTATTATTTTTTAACAAATATGTAAATAAAAAATAATTATATATGAAAATATAAAACAAACAATAGTATATACCTCCTTATTCTGTCATATTTTTAGCTACACAATTTATTGTAAGACACAATTTTATGAGAATAAAATAATAGATAGTTTATGCTATTCTTATTTTGTGATATTTGAGCTACACAATTTAATTGTAAATATTTTATTTTTCAGCCAAAAGAAAAGAGAAAAGAGAAAAAAATAAATAAGAGACCTTTTTCAGATTCTAAAACCCTAAACCCCGAATTCGTCGTCTCCCTTCTTCCTCACTCCTCCCAGGCTTACAAAAAGCGCCTAAACTTTCTTTCATCTCTCTCTCGTTCGCTCAGGGTTACAATAAACCAGCTTAACAGTTAAGGTTTAACGATGGCTACTTCACTTGTTGCTCAACTGCAGAGGTTAGCAGTCCCGGATACTGAGCAGCGTAAACGACCATTTACTCGTCCTTCGATCTTGTTTGACCCAAAAGAAGCCGCCGATATCGAGCTCGACACCATTCTAAACATTGCTCAATCAGGTGCCAACCCTTTTCAAGCTTTTACAAATAGCTGTTTGTTACTTGTAATTTTCAGTAGGGTAAGGGGAATTGTTATGGTGTGTACCTTTTTTGCTTGGTCCTCATGTATAGTCTTCTTTAATTGCTACAAAATCCTACCTTTCAAGTGCCATGAAACTTATGCCTGATTGTTAAGCTGCGCACTTCAGTTCTTTTTGGGCTGAAGTGAAACCAGGAAGACTATTGACAGTTCCTAATTGGGATATTCTGTATTACCAAGAAGCTATGTATTGGACAAAGCTATCTTACACTTGTAGATATACAGGGCAAAGCAAAATAGTTTTATATTCACTTTTTCTTCAAGCATTTACTCTTCATATTTTTCTGGACTTCGATTGTTGTTATTGTTATTTATTTGTATTGGACAATACCTAAATAAAAATTTTGCTGGTGTTTTATTATATGCCATTCAGGTTTGGAGGTGTTAATAAATATCGAAGAAAGGTTCAAGAAGTACAAAAGTGACTTGTTTAGTTATGGGAGTAGAGAATTGGATAGAGAGTTGATGGGGATTGAGGAAAACAAACGAATCAATGCATCAATTTATTCCTACTTACAGTTGTTATCAGGATATTTTGAGTTATCAGCATCCCTAAAGACATTAGAGTACTTGATTCGTAGATACAAGTAAGCTGCTCAATTTCAGTTATTGAATTTAATGCAACACACTATTTATTGGTGCTTCTTAAATTTTTCTATACCACTTGATTTACACACACTGTTTGTTTCATGATTTTTGCATTTGTTTCTGCA